>NC_059393.1:25214568-25232068 GCF_019703515.2 Myxocyprinus asiaticus
TGCTTCTGCTTTGGCAGCCATAAAAATACTAAAAATAAAAACTAAACTGAAACTGAGAAAACAAAAACTATACTAAAACTAACAGACAAACTGTGAAAACTAAAACTAATTTGGAATGACAAATTGAATATAAAATTAAATTAAACATCTAAAACTATAATAACACTGTATATATTTATTATAAACAATATACAGGTATATATAAACATTGTATTAAAATATGTAGCTAAATTCAATATAACATCTTTTAGTGTGTGAAATGTTATTTTATTTTATTATATATTGTTTTATATGATTTTAACCACATTTTATATATTTGTAAAATGTACAAACTCCATAAAGCCTATTCTATGCATATTCGTATTGCATGTGCAATAATGATATGACTTGTCAATGCTTAATTTCTTGTCAGCTACACATTTTTACACAACATTTGCAACATTGGAACTTAAAAGATAAAATACATTTCTACATTTAAGTGCTTGTACTATAAAACAAATATACAGCTGTATGAATGAAGTGCAATCTCTTATTTAACGCTGTTACCATGAGAACATTTACAGTGACAGCAAAACATTTCAATTCTATTTTCACATGTTGTGCAAAGAAATAGATCAGCTTCTTTCAGCTTGTTGAATGTGCATTTTTATTTGTGCATTTCTAATTTGTGTTGGATGATGACAGACAGCAGCAGAGAGCGCCAAGTGCATGAGTCGTTGTCATGGTAACCAGATAGATTCTGAGCGGATTGCTGCAAAACTAGAATGAAAGTAACTTCAAATCATCCTGCAATGCAATAAAATATATTCCCTTCCCTGCAATCGATACCAGACATGATTCCAATAAGGACATTGAGGATATTTAATTTAAATGAAAAAAAAAAAAATCAGTGAGCCTAACAGCTGAAACCGGGACATTATCATTATTATGGTGTGGTTGTTTCAAGGAGCACAATACTTGTTGACCCCTCTCCAAACATAGCGCTTATGGTTGTGACCATAAAGCTCTATTTTGGTCTCGTCACTCCAAATTACAGTGTGCCAGAAGCTGTGAGGCGTGTCAAGGTGTTGTCGGGCATATTGTAACCTGGCTTTTTTGTGGCATTGGTGCAGTAAAGGCTTCTTTCTGGCAACTCGACCATGCAGCTCATTTTTGTTCAAGTATCGTCGTATTGTGCTCCTTGAAACAACCACACCATCTTTTTCCAGAGCAGCCTGTATTTCTCCTGAGGTTACCTGTGGGTTTTTCTTTGTATCCCGAACAATTCTTCTGGCAGTTGTGGCTGAAATCTTTCTTGGTCTACCTGACCTTGGCTTGGTATCAAGAAATCCCTGAATTTTCCACTTCTTAATAAGTGATTGAACAGTACTGTCTGGCATTTTCAAGGCTTTGGATATCTTTTTATATCCTTTTCCATCTTTATAAAGTTCCATTACCTTGTTACGCAGGTCTTTTGACAGTTCTTTTCTGCTCCCCATGACTCAGTATCTAGCCTGCTCAGTGCATCCACGTGAGAGCTAACAAACTCATTGACTATTTATACACAGACACTAATTGCAATTTAAAAAGCCACAGGTGTGGGAAATTAACCTTTAATTGCCATTTAAACCTGTGTGTGTCACCTTGTGTGTCTGTAACAAGGCCAAACATTCAAGGGTATGTAAACTTTTGATCAGGGCCATTTGGGTGATTTCTGTTATCATTATGATTTAAAAAGGAGCCAAACTACTATGTGATAATAAATGGCTTCATATGATCACTATCCTTAAATAAAAGACAGTTGTATTGCATGATCAGTCATATTTTCAAAATCAATGCCAAAATTTCACAGTTTCTGCCAGGGTATGCAAACGTTTGAGCACAACTGTATATATACAGTATACATATAATATATATTTCTACTTGTACATCTGGTTAGATGCTAACTGCATTTAATTTGCTCTGTACTTGTACTCTGCACAATGACAATAAAGTTGAATCTAATCTAAAAAAAAAAAAAAAATGTAATCTAATGTAATACCTACTTTACCTTTGGAAGAATGTTTCAGATTATTTATTAATATCATTTAAAATGTACCGTATAATTTATCTCAAAGCATCTTCACTTCTCTCTTGGCTTGGGCTGGTTGGTTATGTGAAATGACACTGTATTTCCATTCCCCTCCCTATCCACATAGGAGAGAAATGACATTAAATCTGACTTTGACTATAGCATGCCAACTGCACATTTGTCTTGCAAAACAGAATGACTAAGCTGCAGAGTTATATCAGTCATCTAGAGAAACTAAACATGCTATGTTTCTTTGTAACACTTGAATATTGATGAATATTTAATCCATTATACTGAATACATACAAAATGGTTACAAATCTTTAAAGAGCTACTAAAACAGTTTTGATACAAAGCTTAAAATTTAAGCAAATTCGCTTTGAACCAAACTTATTTCACTTATGTAAAGTCAGAAAAAATATGCATGTTATGCCTGTGTTTCACAATGACTGGGGCAGACGTGTACATATACTTTCATTTTCAATTCTGCACAATCCTGTGGGGGAGTTGTTTTTCTTTAGCTGATAAAATGAGTTGCTCACACTCGCACCAGATCATCTTTTCTACAGCACATCAGATGTAGCTCTTCAGGACAGAACATTTATCACATCAAAAGTCTGTAGGGTCTTTAAGAAGAACATGACGTACTGCTGGAGTTTAATCTCTCTACCCCTCTTCATTGTGACTGGTAAGTTATTACATTTTTTTAACTATTTTATACATTATTATTTTTATACAACTTCATACTTTATTTTTCAATATGTTTATCATTTTTATACATTATTTTTAATACTATATTTTTATCAAATTAAAAAAACAGCAGCAATCTTTAATTTTCTTTAATAATATTTGAGAAATAAGTTTTATAATTTTATAGTCTACGTTCACACAGCACGGGTTTAACGAACTTCCTCTTACAATGTAGTTTTGAGTTCTGAATATTTAAAGAAGTCACCTAGTTAAAAAGAAAATGTCTCTCTTCTTTTACAACTCATTTTATTAAAAGGTGTTTTAAACACTCTAAACAGGACTGTCAACCCCTTTATTTTCTGCTGAGCTAACACCCTATAATAACACATAATTACAGACCCACATGATCAACTGAGTGACAGTAAACATGAAACCCAGACGTTTTTTTAGGCAAATCCTTCCTCCTCATCGAATCTGTTGATGCCAGTGTGAAGAGATTTCCTGTATGGTTGTTATTAGCTTTGTACATATGGGTGTGCTTTATCAATGCATGTTTTGTATTATTTAAGTGTATTTAGTGAATTCTACATTATTTTAAATATCCTTATGACTGTTTAATATAAAATATCATTTAGAATGAATAATCGCCAGTAATCACCAATCGCCAATGTTCAAGCCAAATCTATGACCTTGATGTCAGTTTCCCAAAATGCAACAGGAGTGTTTCTATTTCAACAACAGGCATTGGCTACTTTCAACACTGTGAACTTGCTGGAACTGGATTATGCACATTGATATGCGAGTACGGTGTAGCTACACATTCATGAGTGTAATTTAATACCGGATCCAAACGTACAGCACCGTTCAGTGGGCACATCATGAAACTTGCATTCGTTTAACTCATAAGTCTGTCATTTGCGTACTGTGCAATTTTCAGTCTTAAACAGCTAAAGTTGAAATGTCTGAATCATTGTGAATCAAAGGAGTCACTGATCTTCCAGTCTGTTTTCTTTTTGACAACTACAACGCACACCTGGCCGGCCTTCAAGCGTATGTAACCGAACCTCAGCAGCTCCTCCAGGATGCTGCAGCCCGAATTAAGTTCTCCATTACACCTCTGCTATGATCCCTTCACTGGCTTTCTATCACTCAATTCAAAACACTTCTCGTGTACATGTAGTCAGTGGTCAAGCACCATCCTACATCAAGCTGATTCCTTGTTTTAGCATGTTAGGATGCACTACGACTCACCTACTCAAACTGACCACTGTGACACATGTATTATATAACAGTTATGATATTTACAATATTGGATATAATGTTATATTAAATTACTTGCATTTTTAATATAGTTGATAATAAGCGAGTAAATGACTGGATCAAAAGCTAAGTACATAACCTAGAAATACGAGTATGTACTCGTGAGTGAATATGTAGGAGTATTTATAAATTAATGCATGTGCATGTGAGTATTGTTATGGATTTTGTTTATTTGTATACATTTATGTACACTTTAGCTTCAGTTTTAAGAGTGTAAAAGCATATTTATTGTTAAAATGTTACTTTGAAAACAAAAGTATTAATTGTGTTGATTGTATCTGTATTAAGTGCTTGTTTATATGTGGAGAACCTCTTTTCTAGCGGTGCAGATTGCACAACAGTGTCATCTGATATGTGATGCTAAAACACTTTTGTTTTGTTAAATGTCTTAAATACCTCAAAGGAATAGTTCACTCAAAAATGAAAATTCTGTCATCATTTACTCACCCTCATGTCGTTCCAAACCAGTATGCCTTTCTATTATGGAACACAAGACATTTTGAAGGATGTAGTGTTCTTGTTTTACGTACAGTGAACATGAATGGCGACTGAGGCTGTCAGTCCCTAACATTCTGCCTAACATCTACTCTTGTGTTCCACTGAATAGACAAAGTGATAAAACTGACGTCTGACAGCCTCAGTCGCCACTCACTTTCATTGAATGGAAAACAAGAGCACTCTTTCCATCCTTCATCCTTGCTACCCGTGGAAGAAAGAAAGTCATAGAGGTTTAGAAAGACACTGGGTGCATAAATAATGAAAGAAAACTCATTTTTGGGTGAACTGTCCCCTTAAAGGGGCACTATGTGGGTTTTTTGTTGTTGGTTTATTAATTGCAAAATTGCTAAACTTATTAACAGAAGAAAGTAATAGTAGAAAGTATTTTTGAAAAACGTTTAAAATGCTCTACGCTCATAAAAGAGAGCAAAAGCTGCTTAATTCTACACATGGAGCACGAGCACCATTGCGATCATGTGATCAGCTGAATATTACTCATTTTATCTCAGTAATTGCCTGTAATTGATCACTTTCACTCGCAGAATAAATTAATCATGACAAACTGAATAGAATATTTTTAAAATGACATCGGTAACTGAGAACTTGTTTTTGTGCCATTCTGCTTCTACACAGATAAGTGTACACATAACTGTGTGCATCTGTAAATTATGTAAATGCAAATTGAGAAACTCATTTTTAACACTTGTTTAAATGTCTACAGTTCTTTCCTGTAGGGATGCAGCATCATGCAAATGCAATAGATATATTACTGAAGCCATTGTAGAAATACATGATTTTAAACATATTTCTCAAATATATCATTTATTTCATTAGAGATAAAATATACCTTCCCTTTTGAAATTAAAGTGACATAAATATCAATAAGAGTACTGAAGATTCGAGAGGGTAAAACTATTGTAAAGCTTTGCAACTTTACAGAATTATTTACAGAAAATGGACCTTATTCAGTGAAGTGCAATAATTACATTTTGACATGAATGAAAACAAGGCTGTGAGGCACAGAAATAATTTAAGATATGATCTAGGAGCGTTGTACAGCTTTATACGCTGGATGCCGTTGAAGAAAAACTGTTCTTCTATCCCTCAAAGCCTCATTTACATTCCCATCAAAAAGTATGACGCTACTGTGAATAATTTCTAACGTTTATCTTAAGAAAAACTAACATGTGAGTGCTAATCATGTGTTTAAAAACCTGGAAACATTCTGCTTGTTCATCAGGTGTGTTTGGAGTTGACTCGGTCAAAATCAAGTCAGTGACTGAGGGAGATTCAGTCACTCTACACACAAATGTTAAAAAACAGAAACATGATCTGATTGTGTGGTATTTTGGACCTGAAGCCACTCTTGTTGCTCAAATCAACGGAAAGGCAAAGAGCAAGCGAGTATATGATGTTCTTGATGGGAGATTTCAAGACAGACTGGAGATGGACAGTAAAACTGGATCTCTCACCATCAAAGACATCAGAACTGAACACTCTGGACTTTATAAGCTCAGGATGAGCAGTAATAAGGTCTCATACAAAATATTCCATGTAACTGTTAATGGTAAGTATTTTAATATACTTTTTCCTGCTTATTATAAATCAAATTAAACATACCAACTCACTTATGTTTTTATTACTGACTGCTTGAAACACTGATATTCAGATTAGTTTCTTCCTGTAATTAACTCACTTTGAAAAGCTTTGCTGCTTTGGTTGTGCATTTGTTGGACTAATTTGTCAATTGTGAAGTTGTCGAGCCATTAGTTTGAGAAGGAAAGAGCATGCTTAACTATATGTAGCATAAAACTGAAGTTCTGTTTCTGTAATGCCCCCAACATATACAGTATCAGTTTTATATGAGTCAGCAAACTATGGATAAACTGCCTTTAGAAAATGAGACACTGCAAGATGAAACTCTGCTACTGTTTCTGTTTTTCTGCAATCAAAAATAGAAATACTGCAGAAATGTTTAAAACCAGTGATTGTTTATTAGAAAGACCATCAAGCACAGTCTTCCTGTCTTCAGAGATGAATTCAGAGATTGATGAGACTACTCCCAGTCGGTCACGTTCAGGTGCGTCAGTGTTTATTTAATGAGATGATCTGGATGTCATAGATCAAATGATTTAAATATTTTTAATAGATCTTATATACTGTAACACAAACACTATCACATAGTTGACAGAATTTTTTGTTATACACTGCGTGCCCAATTATTAGGCTAGTGAGTATTCTGATCTTATCATTATTTCCATGCACATTTTCCAACTCCAAACCAGATAAACATGAATGCTTATTGGATTCAATCATTTCCAGGTGGTATGTACTGTATTTGCGTAATGAGGGAGGGTGTGGCAAAAGTGACTTATATCATGGTGTGCATAATTATTAAGCAGCTTCATTATCTCAGGTAAAATGGGCCAAAAAAATAGATTTAATTGACACTGAAAAGTCAAAAATTGTAAAATGCCTTTCAGACGGATGCAACACTCTTGAAATAGCTCAACTATTGAGGCGTGACCATCGGACAATCAAACGTTTTGTTGCGAATAGTCAACCGGGGCGCAAAAAAACGCATGGAGAAGAAAAGGAGCAAATGAACTGCAAAAGTCTTGAGAAGAATTTAACGTGAAGCTACCAGGAACCCATTATCCTCCAATGCTACCATATTCCAGAACTGCAACCTACCTGGAGTGTCCAGAAGTACAAGGTGCCAAGTGCTCAGAGACATGGCCAAGGTCAAGAAGGCTGAAACACGACCACCACTGAATATATTCACGAGTTGAAGCATCAAGATTGGGCAAGAAATACCTGAAGACAGATTTTTCAAAGGTTTTATGGACTGATGAAATGAGAGTGACTCTTGATGGATCAGATGGATGGGCCCGTGGCTGGATCACTAATGGACACAGGGCACCACTTCGAGTCAGGTGCCAGCAAGGTGGAGGAGGGGTACTGATATGGGCTGCTATCATTAAGGATGAGGTAGTTGGATCATTTCGAGTTGAAGATGGACTGAAACTCAACTCTCAAACCTACTGCCAGTTTCTGGAAAGTACTTTCTTCAATTAGTGGTACTGGAAGAAGTCCTCAGCATTCAAGAAGGCCATGATCTTTATGCAGGACAATGCTTCATCACATGCATCCAAGTACTCCACTGACTGGTTAGCCAGCAAGGGCCTCAAAGATGCCCAAATAATGACTTGGCCCCCTTCTTCACCTGACTTAAATCCTATTGAGATCTTGTGGGCCCTTCTCAAACATGAGGGAAGACAATACTCCTCTTTGAACAGCATTTGGGAGGCTGTGGTTGCTGCTTCAGCAAAAGTTGATGGTGAACAGATGAAGAAACTGACAGACTCCATGGATGGAAGACTCATGGCAGTTACTGAAAAGAAGGGTGACTGTATTGGTCACTGAATATTTTTGAAAGGCCAAAAATGTTATTTAATTGTCATTTTGTGCTATTTATTTGTTGCACCTACTCCAAAAATTCAGAATAAACACTTGAGTTGGGAGAAATTCTTTTTGTAATTTAGTTGCCTAATAATTGTGCACACTTATATGTTCCCCTGAGAAAGACAAAACTCACATTTTCTTTGTTAAACATTCAGGTTTGAGGTTCAATAACATTTTGGATTGACTGAGAGCATTGTGTTTGCTCAACAATAAAATGAATCCTGAGGAATACAGCTTGCCTAATAACTGTGCACGCAGTGTATTTGTGACCGCATGAACAATTGTTTCTCTTAGTTGTAATCAAAACATTCAAGAAATGCATCTATCGTCTTTAATGTTTATTTACAGCTGAATTGTGTCATTTCTGCACCTCTAGCTAGTGTGGAATTGCAAAAATAAATACGTTTTCAAAACAGCTTTCTGAAAACAAATATATAGTCCCACCCCCAGCTCACGCCATTGGTCGAGTCAGTGTTGTTGTGTCAGGTGGGATAGGTCACTCAGAACAAACGGAGGAATGTTTTATAGTGCCACAGAGACACGGTGTTTACAGTAATCCAGAAAATTAACCAATGAATGACGTACTTGGTTGTCAGCAGCTTTAAAGGTTGTTTGAACTGATTGATCGATTAGCGATGCAAAAAGTGTTATCACTTTATAGGGGTTAATTTTTGTTTCTCTTTATCTTTTTAGTTTCTTTCATCCTACTCGTTCTGGTGTGTATAAATGCAGTACTAATTTCTGTAACGGCAGCAGTGATCTGCTTCAGGAAATGGAAAGTAGAGGATCAAAATGGCAAGTGTTGGCTTTAGCTTATATTAGAAACAAAAACACAGTTTCACTGATGTTGTGGTTACTGCTAATGATTAAGAAATAAGACATTATTACAAGTCATATCTTTTTCTCCAGGTTTTATAAGTGTTGCATGCTGAAACTGACATTCTGACAGGTAAAGATGACATAAGAACGAAATTCAGCAACAAGTTTGAAGATGCAGAAAATGAAATCTTGAGCCCTGACCTAAAAGATTGTATTAAACGTGCTTACTAACAAATAGAGGACTAAATCATCTTTTAAAAATACCTCTAAATGACATTCACTGAATTAAAGGAAAAAAAAGACTTTTATTGTTACATTTTTTTTTGAAATTTCATGAATTGCTTAGTTTCATAATTGTTTTATTGTTGAAATCTTTCTGAAAAGTCTTTTTAATGGCAGGTTTCATTGTGACAATTTACCTTCCTCATAGCACGTTTTAATGAACAATCTCTCTATTTAATAAACAATGGCCTACTCTGCTATCTTTTGTATGTTTATTAACTGCATTAGCTATTGTTTTTGTTTTGTTTTTTATTTAAAGAACAATAAAGATTGTTAATTACAGTATTGACTCCTGCAGTTGATCATAAACTCCTGATTAAAATCCACTTAATACTGCATGATGAACTCTCTGTGATGATGTTTGGCCTTTTTCAATATAAAACATGTTTTAACATGGTTCAAAAAAGTGAAATTCAGTTTAAAAATGTAATTCAATTAAATTGTATGGACAATTTCTTAATGTCACAGAACACAAATAAAAGCATATCTGAAAATACAGAGGAAAAACAGACATACTGTGATCAGAACCTCATTTTTGAGGAAACCGAATCAAGAGCGTTTGATTATCATCTCATTAAGCCTGCATACACCACCTCATCCGCTTCTTGAACTTTCTGTAAGAAAACACAAGTCACAGAAGACACAATAAGAAATATGATAATGATATGCATTCTCAGATTAATAACAGAGACTGCAAATTTATTGAGAGAATATAGTGTCAGCCAGCAGTACTTCACACACTCTTTGTTATATTTCACACACAAAAAGGCAAGAGCAATCCAAAGGCAAAAGTGGCAAGAAAAGAAAAACTCCTTTTTTCTATTTAAAAGAAGATACATAAAATAACCTTGGGAGAAAGCAGTCTCACCCTTTGGCTATAAATCATGATTATAATGTCAATATTGGTGATCTGCGTGTAATGCATGTTGTATTTGTATAAACTGAGTAGATGTTGTTGGGTAATGTTTAAAATGAAAGGATTGCTGATTAAATGTCTTTGAATTCACTGCAGGGGTGCACGTACTGTAGATGTAGTGTCCTTAACTCTATGGCTGGTAAAGGCTTTATTTGGCAGTAATTTATTATGTATTCCATTTTAAGAGACTGAAGTAATGTAAGCTGTGGTCAGTGAAGTTTGCTGTTGAAAGAACTTTACTGTACAGTATATAGTGAGTTATTTTGTCTTTTAGCATTTAACAACAGAGAACCTGCTTGACATTATTGCAATATATGACTAATATGATTTCTATTTGAATCTTCCTTTAAATCATCTCTCTGCATTAACGTGACCAATACCATGTCATCTGCAAGTTTCTGTCCTGAATCTGCATTGCATTAGTGTTGACAGGAAATATTGCTAGGTATGTACAAAGCTATGCGTTGAATTGATATGCAGAATGCATTGAATCATTCAACCAACAGGGGGCCTCCTAAACCACCAGGGGCCCCAAACATTTGTGTGGTTTGTATGGTGAGTAGCATGATACAGCTTACAATTTACAGAAGCTGAGCAACTGCTATATCAGTGTATGACCTAACATAGAAAGGCACTTAAAAACAGGACATTGTTGTGCACTTTCACCTTATCATGAATAAAGTTAATGAGCTTTCTGTAGGGATGGGTGTATCATTGTATTGAGACCCTCGATTTGAGACAATCAATCCTCACATTAAAATACTGGTCCTTGTGTTCCTAGTGATTGTATTGCTAATACAGAAAATGAATGAATGTCATAAGCTCAGGGGTGGATTATGACTACCAAGGGCCCCGGGGCCAATTTTCTTTTATAAATAATACCCTTAAATAAATAATAAATGTATTATTCAGCTATATAGCAACAGATAGTGGCACCTGGTGGCCAAGGTTGGTACCGCATGCATTTTTTGAAGAGAGAAATTTTTTATTTATTTTTTTTTTATTATTTTGAAGAGAAAGAAACATTTTTTTGAAGAGAGGAAAAATTTAAGACTTAGGCTCAGGAAGGAACTGAGACACTATTTTTATTTTATTTTTTTTCCACCATGCGGTTCAGAGCTTCCGTAGTAAAGAAACCGCTCACTGTTCTTAAAGAGACAGTACCATTTTAAAGTTTGTTATACATAATGTGAACTCAATGTAAATACTACAAATTATGATATAAATAAAAAAAAAAACAAGCATGTAACATGTAAGCATGTATTTTAACGTCATCAAACTTTAAACATAGATGAATTGAACAAATAGACTCCTACAGCATCTACGCCTGGGTTTGGTGAAACTTGAAAAGAGTTCAGGCAGTTCTGGCTCGTGCCGCTCTATCTTTTCTCATCTGAATGATGGGGTGCGTTCCATTTAGAAGTGATCATCCCTAAACCCTATTTCCTTCAAAGACTTTACCCTCCATTGTGAGAGCTTTAAAGGGCTGAAAGGTGTGGGGTTCAGAAATAGTGGTCATTTGGTCATTTTATTGGAAATTCTGTTTGGAAACATCCTACAGCTTGGCTACCATTATTATTCTCCCATCAAAAAAGCCCTGTGAAGGCTTTAAGATGCTCTTTTCTTTCTTTCTTTCTTTCTTTCCTTCTCTTTTACTATATAACCTGTAAAAATGTCTAACTTAAAGCATGTAAAACTAATTAAACTTTCAGACAGTGTTTTTTCAGACCAACATTATAGTTTGTCTCAACAAACTTTCCGTATCTAGTTTAATCCGTACTTTTGAACAACACAAAATTAAATATAAATATCTTCTTTTTCCCAAACACCTAAGCCAAGTTATTTTTTGTAATATAGGGCAAACATGCAGTTATAGCAATTAATATTATAATAAATGTTTTTGTTCGGCAGCCCTTTTATACAATAGCTTAACCATATAAAGCCTAACATATGAAATAACAGTTAGAAAATTATATTTCTGAAACCTGTTTAAACAAAATAATGAAATTTGAAGCACATGTTGCTTGAATGCATGTAAACTTTCGACAGGAGACAGTACACATATCATACACGTCGTGATGATGATGTAGAGGCTTTAGAAAGTCATGTATCAAATATGATATGCACGGCGTTATAAGGTTAAAGAGTTGCTCAAAAATGTATTTAGGAACAGGAAGGCAAAAGGGTCCTATAAGAGGGCTGGGGGGGCCCTCATAGTCACAGGGACCTGTTGAGGGGGCTTTGAATAAGCTGTGGGGCCCACACATTTGCAACCTGGTCTCATAGTGAAAACGTGACTCTATATCCATTTTTGCAAAACTTGTTAAACGTGTTTCCAGGTAAAATTCCCTGCAGTTTCCAGGTGAAATGAACAGGTGCTACAACAGCTGTGTGTTTTATTCACTTTCACTCAAATCATGACTAAAATGGTCGATAATGACATTTATCATTTATCTAAAACATTTATCTAAAATTCAACTTAAAACCTTGTTTGAATAGGACATCATTTTACTTGTTTTTGGCGCCTCCAGCTGGACATTTCATTGAAAATCTGCAGCCAAACGTGTTATACAGCATGTACATTTTTAACTGTAAAAATTTTGTCATGTTAATGTAAATTTAACGAGACCAGGCTGCATATTTAAGCATATATAAATATTTTTTTTCAAAGTTGATTGGCCACAAGACCTTGCAGCCCAGGGCTCCCCCGGGCCCCTGGTAGTCAAGGGCCCCTGGGCACTGGCCCCATTGGCCCGGTCCGTAATTCACCTATGCATAAGCTCTGAAGTTTTTAAATCTTGCTTAATAGCAGAGTTTGGTCTCCCTACACTCTTAAACTACTTTATATTTGCAAATATCTGAGTATTTTGCAATAATATCAAACTATATTGTGTCTAAACTTATAATCAACAACTTTAAATCAATCGTTTTTATTTGTTTCCATCGTTTTTTATTTCTATTACATCATCGCAATGCTTCATGGGGTTGTAGTTCATTCCCTCACAAAAGATGTTAAGTACACAGTCTTGTATCTTTGTCTTTTTGTCTGATTTTAAATACTTTTTTGCTTAAAATCGTAGTTTTTAATATTGTAATTCACCTCAGGGCTGGTTGGTTTTGGTTCGTGAACTCTTTTATGAAGGATTTAATGAAATCCCTATGGGAAAAATGAATAGGAAGAATACTTTTGAAACCAAGACTGGTGAAAAACTGGGTGGGCACTGATGTACTCCGTTGGTGTTGGTATTGACGATATTAGCCTTTATATTGCTTATTATTGGGTTGAAAAGAAACCAAATGGAGTCACCCATGCCTGGCCTGTGGACTGCAGTGTGCAGATCTTGAAGATGTACAGAAGAAGAAGAAATTGTGGTAGGGAGAGATAATGGCATTCTAACATCTGCTCACATTTCTAATTTGGCTTCTTGCACTTTACTGTTGCAGAATCTAGAAAGTACATAAAGCAAGGATATCCTGTATAATCAGCTGCTTAACTTACTGCTGTGACTATTCTTCTGGCATCCCTCCACCACAAAACTCAGTTTTAATATCTCCATTTTATATTAAGCTAAATTTGTTTGCCTTTACCATTTCTAAGGACAAAATGTACGTACATGTGAAGTCTTGAAACACACACCTGCACTCATACACACAAACACAAATCTAAATCTGGCTCACTTCTGGATACAGAGAGAAAAGATGTTTCTCTTACCGCTTTCTGTGCTTTTCTTTTATAGAACGTTGGATCTGCGTAAGTTATCTCTTCTCCACAAGTCTGAACTGTTTTAACAATAATGAGAAATGTAAAAAATGTGTTATATTCTGTTTCTTCTTAAAAACATTAAAGGGATTAAAGTCCACCCAAAAATGACAATTTTGTCGTAATATATAAAGTTGTATGTGTTTTGAACAACATGAGGGTAGGCCTAAATGATGACTGAATTTTGGAGTGAACTATACCTTTAATGTTTTCACAGATAATAAAGAAATAATGTTCACTTTTAAAAAACAGAAAATAAAAATAAAATAAATTACATTTCAGGTAACCGAAAAATGTGCTTAATGTGCTAACATCTAAATAAACTGGTTTTATTCGAATAAAATAAATCTACCCGACTACATTAGGTTACACCAAAAAAGTAATTTTTAAGGGTCAGATCAGATACAAGCTCTTAAATGTAAAAGCTGCAGTGTATAAGAGGCAACACTTGCCCTCTTTATGTGTTTTTCTACATTTCCTGCAGATGCAGAACATCAAAACTGCCGCCACAATCAATAGAGTTTCAGCAGCAGTTGAAATCAGCACTATCAGAGATACAGAGAGTTCTGGAATAAAGAAAGAGATTTACCAGCTTTTAGAGATACAAGAGTTTTATGGACTATGAAAACACACTGTTAATTTCAGAATTTAAAACTCACTTTCTAATGATAACAAACAGATTAATATATCAACATATGAAACTTCATGTTTACACATCAGTGACATCAGGGTGATCAGAAACTTGACCCATCCAGTCATGGTCCATTACTGCTGATGTACCTGAAGAACACGGCTGACAGACTTCAGTAATGTTGAGATGTTGAGTCTGGTTTCTGATGGGATTGTTGATCACACAGCTGTAGATGTTGTTCTCCTGATATTCCACCTCCAGAGGTAGAGAGAGACTGCTGTTGAGATCAGACACACTGATGGAGGAGAATAAACTGTTTCCTTTGTACCAGGAGAGAGTCACCTGTGTCACATTCACCACTGAACACACCAACACACATTTAGAGCTTGAAGAACATTGAGAAGAGTTACTGGTGATCACAGGAATGGGCAGAAGAGCTGGAAAGATAATTCAGAGTCAATTGCATGATTTATATTGTTTTTGATATTTATAATAGTATGATGATGTGAGAATGAAATATGAAGAGGACACTGATGTTATTTCTGTACTCACCATAAACAGTAACATTGAATATCTTGACTGGTGTTGTGTTTATGATGATCTCTACTTTATAAAGTCCAGTGTCTGTGGTTCTGATGTTTGTGATGGTGAGATCTCCAGTCTGATTGTTCAGCTGCAGTCTGAATCTGAACTGTTCGTCCATTATTGAGATTATATTTGCTGGTCTGTTGATTTCTGCTATAACAGTATCTGGATTCTGAGCTCCAAACATCCACTCTATAACATCATCATCTCTCAGTATTTCAGTAACATCAGTGTGTAAAGTGACAGAATCTCCCTCCATCACTGACACTGACTTCACTTTATCTGTATCAACACCAAACACACCTGGGGGAAAAAACACAGCTTTATTATCATGCGACCCCACATCCACATGTGTGCATGTTGTATTTTAGCTTCACTATATGCAACACATAAATTAATTGAGTTAAAACCGACTGCATATTGTTCACAAGACTCTACGCTGAAATTTAAAGGTTAAACTTCTGGCCAACAAAAGTGACTCTGGTAAGAAACCTCTTTACATTTTTTGATTGAAAGCTGTTTGGTTGTAAAGAGTAGAGTCTCTAGTTTCATTTGATTTGCGCTTTAAAAAATCCATTCATTTTTCTTGCGTCAGCGCGCTGATAAACATCATGTCCACATATGTGGAAATTAGGACCACATTCCCAAAAGTTGAAAAAACATTTTAGTTATTTTGAAAATTTTTCAACATTAACACATCTGTGGGTCATTTTGCTTCATATTAATATACATTTTGTTATTGTTTTATTTTGTTATCACTGTACAGTACGGTTCTATTCATCAACATTAGTAAATGCATTCCTATATATTTACTGTGCATTATCACATTGATAATAAATGCATTCCTAAATATTTACTGTGCATTATCACATTGATAATAAATGCATTCCTAAATATTTACTGTGCATTATCACATTGATAATAAATGTATTCATTCAAAAGCTGAAAAATGTTGCTTTCAGAGACTTTATATGGAGTAAATAAGGTGCATTTCAAACTGTTCTGAGACCAGTGCAGACAGACAGCACACTGGAGGTTAAATCATTCACTAAATAGGGAGCAAGGGAGCATCCTATAGCTCTCTATGCAGTTAAGTGCATTCACTCCTAAAATCTGATCAAAAGTTCAGTTTCAGGCTGCAGATGATGTTTGGATCACTCAACATGTTTGACAGACATGTGACAATGATAATCAGTACATAGATTCAGAATTTATAATGTATCATTTTATTTTAACATGATTGACAGTGATTGGATGATGCTGGACATTACTTTTAATCTGAATGAATTAATCAGCTTTATAGAAAATAACATGAATAATCAACACTTCTGGACACAGAATAAAATATTTGATGAACAAAATCTGATTTTCTAAAGCTTGGTATTACTTAAAATTTCACAACTTAGTCTCACTGTTCATATATGAGGACATCAATTTTTAGAAAACTATTTTCTCTAGGAAATTTTTTTGCATGTGTATTAGGTGCTACTAGTTACAAATCAAAAAGGAAAATGGAAAATGCACACAGCAGTCATGTGGGTGTCTCAGGAGGTTAAATTCAAAAAGTGTAAATGCTCTGCATTTTAAAATGCTTTTTCAAACTATTACTACGGTAATATGTAATAAAAGTAAATACAAAAGTAGATAAATAAGGATTAGTTTGGTTTTAGTTAGTGGTCGACCGATATATTGCCGAGGGTGAAAAATCGGACAATATTCTGACTTTTTTCATTATCGGCAGCAGCCGATAAATTTTCCCGTTTGGCCGATTTGTTTCTTGAGGGCACCGAAAATCACCTGCTTGCATGTTAAGCGACAGAGACATGTAAACGACCAGTCACGGTTCGTATTGTTGTTACGTGCCATCGTGTTACTACAATAACAGACCGTTGTGCAACACAGTCTCATTTAAACAGTCGTGACAGACGTGTTTGAGCTCATAATGTTAAAGTGCTCTCCTGTTTCATTCTCCCTCTCTCTCCTCAACAGTTCCCTGTAACTTTAAACTGTCTTGTCTGATGATAAAAAGGCAAATATCAATAAAACTAATATCATATACCGTCTGCTAATATCCAAATATCTCGTTTAAACAGATGTAATAAACCAACCTCACAAAACTTGAGTAAATCCAGCATCCTGTGTAGCGCTCATTTATTTACTAAAGCACGTATTCTAACAGTCCTCAACAGTTCCCTGCAACTTTTAACTTTCTTTTCTAATGATAAAAGGCAAATATCAATAATACTTCTATTATATACCATTTGCAAATATGCAGATATCTCGTTTAAACAGATGTAATTCACAAACCTCACGAAAATCCATCGTTTTCTTCCCGTCAAGCGTTCATCTAATATCTTCCTCTGAAGCGCGTATTCTATCATCCAGAATCAAAACTTCAGGATCAGGATCAAAAGTTCCTCTGATTCACAAGTCCAGGCCGTTTAAACTGTCAGGATATTGCTGCTTGCGCTGGATCTGCATGAGC
>NC_059393.1:25237068-25242068 GCF_019703515.2 Myxocyprinus asiaticus
AATTCTCTGATGTTTTCCAGCTCGTCTGCCCATTCCTGTCATCATCAGAGACTCTTCTCAATGTTCTTCAAGCTCTAAATGTGTGTTGGTGTGTTCAGTGGTGAATGTGACACAGGTGACTCTCTCCTGGTACAAAGGAAACAGTTTAATCTCCTCCATCAGTGTGTCTGATCTCAACAGCAGTCTCTCTCTACCTCTGGAGGTGGAATATCAGGAGAACAACATCTACAGCTGTGTGATCAACAATCCCATCAGAAACCAGACTAAACATCTCAACATTACTGAAGTCTGTCAGCCATGTTCAGGTGGTGAGTTTATTGTTTGTTTACAGTCTCTGAAAATGCAAAACAATTTCTTAAATTTCACTATTGTGTGTTTTGATTGAAGTTAAACTAGTCAAATCTATTTCAATATTAGTTCATAAACAGGCTCAGTCCAACTATCATCTGTTTGTTCAGTTATTTCCTCAGATTGTGTTCACTGTTGTGGTTTCACTGAAGCTGTGATCCGATTGGTCCTCTCTGTTCTGGTGGGCGTGGCTGCTGTTGCTGTACTAGTTTATGACATCATATCCAGAAGAGAAGTGACATCACCTTCATGAAGTGGCAAAACACATGAATATTAATTAGGATAAGTGCAGACAATGCCAAATAATATTTTACTGCTTTTGAGTTTATAAATTTAAGTGCTCCAATAAATATTTCACTCTTTCATTAATAAAATGTTTACTGTTAAATATTAAGTAAAAAAATAAAATATTACCTAAAAGTAAACTGAAGAATGTATTTTCCTTGGGTATATTTTGACCCATTTGTATGTATAGTATTACACCCCCCAAAATATATATATATATATATATATATATATAGTGTACGGTTATGAAGAATATGGTAAAATAAATATAGATTTTTATTTTCACTTTTTAAGATTATCACCAGTTATAATGCATTATTTATGACAGGACAAATTGAATAGTACTGTTATCACCAACATAAAGATACATCAATATTGTTCTCATAAGTAGTTTTTATTATTCAGAAATATTCATTCACAATGTGATTGAACCTGAACACTAAAATAAGCCTTTCATGCTCTAACCACTGTATATGTGAAAGCAGTAAAACACTGTTTGTCCACTAGAGGTCAGAAATGATCATACACGTGAGAGCACTTACAGCAGCAGTATAATGGATCTGTACTGAGTGTTCAAGTCAAACATGAAAGAATATGTACACATTTATACTTACTCTCTTTTGTGGAACATAACTATTCACTCTAATTGTATGGAAAAAAAAGATGCAATGAAAGTGAATCGGTGACATTCACATTCTGTCTAACATCTTTTGTGTCCTACAGAAGAAAGAAAGTCATAAAAGTTTGGAAAAACGGAAGAGTAAATGTTGACAGAATTTTCACATTTCTGTGAACTATCCAAGATAAAAACAAAAGTAAAATTAAAATAAGATTAAAAGCATCAACACTCACTTCTAAAACAAACACTTCTGGTTAAACTTGAAATTATTTCTGCAATAAACGTGTCATAAAAGTTATTTTACAGAGACTGGAGTGCTCCACATTGACTTATCTGAGTTTTATGAACTGTATCTCTTAAAAACCGATTCAGAATAGTGGTGTACTGATCAGGAAATTTGAGGCTGATACCGATCTCCGATATTTTAACATTAAGATCAGCCAATACCGATTTTTTTAAAGCGCCCTTTGCCATACTTTTACAGGTTATATGCTGCAGTTATGTTTATGCCCCACACAGTAAAATTACAGTAACACTTTACAAAAAGTTTTTATTTGTTTACATTATTTAATAACATTAGTTAACACAAACTAATGAACTTAATGTTAGTTACAACATATTCTAATACATTTTTAAAATCAAAAGTTGTATTAGTTAACATTAATGCACTATGAACTAATAATGAATTAATAATGAACAACTGTATTTTTATTAACTAACATTATGATTAATAAATGCTGTAAAGACAAAAGTGCAGATGGCTTTAGAAAAAATTATTACACAGCAGTAATTAAAAAATTATAGTATTTTTGACATAAATGGGAGATTTGAAATCGGTCTATAATTAGCCAATTCTCCTGGATCAAGCTGTGGCTTCTTAATTTGCAGTTTGATAACTGCCATTTTAAAGTTTCTTGGGACATGTCCTAAGGATAGCGAGGAGTTAATAATATTAAGAAGAGGTTCTGAGATTACAGGGAACACCTCTTTTAAGAGCTTAGTTGGTATTGGATCTAACATACATGTTGTGGCTTTTGATATTTTGATAAGTTTTGTTAGCTCTTCATGACCTATGACAGAGAAGGATTGAAGTTGCTCGTGAGGAAAATTATGAGACACTGTTTTCTGAGGTGCTGTGACAGATGATTATGACTATGATTGTTGTGGTTATTTTCTATGAGTTTTCTAAAATATACTGACTTGGCAGCTTATAGTACCTGTCTGTAGCTACAGACACTATCCTTCCATGCATCGTGAAATACCTATAATTTTGTATTCTTCCACTTGCGATCCGTTTTCTGAGCTGCTCTCTTGAGAGCATGAATGTGATCATTGTACCATGGTGCGGGGCTTTTTTTCTTGAAGTTTCTTTAATCAAAGGGGGGCAACACTATCAAGAGTGCTAGAGAAGACTGTATTTATATTTTCTGTTGTTATATCAAGTTCTTCTAGACATTTTGGCTTACTGAGCATGAGAGACAATTCTGGAAGATTATTAGTGAAGCTATTATTTGAAAGATGTGAACAAATGACTACACAATGCCCAGCATCCCAGTTCACATACTATCCTACCTAAATACCACACGGGATCAGAATTAGTGTGTAAGAAAGAGTAGAAAGAGTATACTAATGGATTTTCCTAATGGCCCATTGTACAGAGGTGCCTCTGTTTGTTCCTGGCAGGAAACTGATGCCCTAACCCCCACCCTACCCCTAACCATATGGAATCAGAGCCTGTATGGTTGAGTACTCTGCCAGGAACAACCTGAGACACATTTTTCCCATCACATCATGCATACCTTTTCAAAAATGGGAGGACAATGTGCCATGCATGAATGCAAACAGTACTTTGACAATCCAGCGGATAATCCATTAGGCATCTTCTGCCTGCCAGGAACAAAGAGAAGGAGGAGTTTGTTATGGTTTGCTAAACTATAAACATAAAAAGAACTACGAACATGGCTGCTGTATGTGAGACCCACTATGCTAAATTAGTTTTTAAATTTTAAATACCGGGGGGCCAGAGCGTGTTAATAGGCATTTTTACATTGTATGTATAACTTACATTTTTTTTTATTTCCTCCTCTTTCAATGCGCTCTAAGTCCTCGTGATGGCGTAGTGACTCACCTTAATCCAGGTGGCGGAGGATGAATCTCAGTTGCCTCCGTGTCTGAGACTGTCAATCCACGCATCTTATCACGTGGCTTGTTGAGCGCGTTACCACGGAGACATAGCGTGTGTGGAGTATTGGAATTGTTGGGTACAGGTGCAGGAATAAAAAGCAAATGTGCAACTAACCGGGAGAGAGAGAACAAAGCTGCAGAGTTCATCCTGCTGCTTCTCTTGTAAACAAAATGCAGGAGAAGCTCTAAACAGTTTACAGGGAAGATAACAAGCACAGCGTCCTCTTTATGAACGCCATTTATCAATCAAATACTTCACGCACACCAATCACAAGGGAAAGGCACATGTCTGCTCAATAACGGAGAATTGACCTTAATATTAGCAAATGCAATCTGTAATAAGAGGTGCACACCAGTCACGCTTAATAAGAAATGCGTATACACATCGACAGACATAATAACAGTGGCGGGCCGTGCATTTAAAGTCCAGGCCTTCAGTGTGATTCATGCCATTAAGAAAACACAGTTTCACAATGAAAAAGAAACCCTCTGCATTTGGGCATCATACATTATGTCGCAGCTAACTAATAATACCAAATGACATTTTAAAAACACGTCCACGCACGAAAGCCAGAACTTGAAACGACACTTAATGCTCAAGCAAGACTAATTATAACTGCAGCATGACTGTTTTGTGAAATTAACGTCAAAAATCATAATTTTTCATATGAATCTAACAAGGAGGTCTATAATACCTGGAAAAATCTATCTAATAATATTTGCGGTTTAAATGTTCCTTGCAATAAATTTCGTTTCATCAGGGTACACAGTTATGGTGCGCTTCATTCAAGTTGGATGTGGGATATTCCTGTTTGATATCTCCGACCATAAATGCATCCCATCCCCTGATATTCGGAACTGCAACTGTCCCGTTAGATTAACAGGGGTTTGACTCTCATTAGAGATGTCTCCTAGCAACCCAACTGCAGTGCTAGCATATGTGCTTCAGGAGTACAATTATCAAAAGAGATTATAAAGTTTTATACACCTGTTTCTGCAGGCATTCATTAAACAAGCTTTAATATCATGTAATGTGGAAACAAACTCATTTATCAATATTACTTAATAAAGTGAATGTTTATCACTTACTTTGTATATCTCCCTGAGTGTCGACATGTTTGTGTGACATCATGCCCCTGCATCTTGGCGAAATCAGAGTTGAGAATTTCTGCACGAGCCTACAAGTTGTAATTCTGACTTCAAAATGCATCCATTGCACCTTTACTAGTAGGAAGTTGTAAAATCCGACTTTCCGAGTTGAATGGAACGCAGCACTACTTTTCAAAACTTGATCCGACACTGAATGCTCAAGCAGCTTAATTTACACTTATAAAACTCCTGATGTTGCTGTAACAATGCAAAAAGCACTTATCAATTTACTTGAAGTGAAAATCAGTCCTCCTTTCCTGATTAATAAATTAAGCAATCACACAGTCATGCAGAACATCTCGTGTTTTTAAATCCATAAGGATCTCTTTCTCAATGGCGATAGCGGCAGTGATGACGATCTCGCGCTCGGTTTCGAATTATGAACATCACTTAAAGTGTGATTGTGTCTCTCAAG
>NC_059393.1:25249568-25259568 GCF_019703515.2 Myxocyprinus asiaticus
TAATATAATCGAGCTGCAGTCGAGCTGCAATCACATACAGATCTGTTGTCGTGGAAACAGGCGATATTTATGATCAGACTGCAGGGTTGAGATTCAACCGCACACACGGTTTCTGTAACAGAACCGATGGTTTAAAGAAGCTGAACGGACCCTCGTGTTATGAACGAGACCTCACAGTAGCTTTAGTGGCGAAGTATCTGTATATCAGGAGGTTTTCGATGTATTGTTCGTCCGCAGTTGTGTTTCTGACACTTTGTTTCTAGTGTGTAAATCTGTCTGTCTGTGGACAATATAAACATCACTTTCTGTATATTGATTATATTGACTGGTTTAGCCACCGGTGAGGATTTTATATTGTATTCTGTCACTGATACTCTGTGTTTTATGAACAGAAGACAGTTCAGCTCAGGTCATTGACAATACATTTATCAGCGCTGATCACTGTTATTGATTTTGTAATTGGATTTCAAAAGATTTAAAGTTATAAGGTAGAAGCAGCATATTGCAGAGATGCATCACAGAAAAAGACTGATTTGAAAGTCATAATCAAACCCTAAAAGTCATGGAAAAATTAGGGAAATTTCCAGAGTGAAAAGATGTTTCTCTAGAAGCTGTGGTTTATATATTTCATTGGCCAGATATTGTTCTCTGAGCAATTCATCATTTAACTACATTCAAATCTCAGGACGTTTGGAGACATCTATACACTAAAAAGTTGAATCATTTAAATCTATTTTTAAATGATCCAATAAACACAAAGGACTGCAAAAGTCACATTAGTACGTTGGTGAAAAAGTGTGTGAACCTTGAATTTAAAAGTGTCAGTGTTAATCCTGTCAATAAAATTAATGACGAAAATGTTTGTTGACCATAATGAAGACAAGATGAAAAACATACGTCATGTTGATAATAAAAGTTTATTTTTTTCTCCCCTTTTTCTCCCCAGTTTGGAATGCTCAATTCCCAATGCGCTCTAAATCCTCGTGGTGGCGTAGTGACTCGCCTCAATGCGGGTGGCGGAGGATGAATCTCAGTTGCCTCCGCGTCTGAGACCGTCAATCCGCGCATCTTATCATGTGGTTTGTTGAGCGTGTTACCGCGGAGACGTAGCGCATGTGGAGGCTTCACGCTATTCTCCACGTCATCCACGCACAACTCACCAGGCGCCCCACCGAGAACGAGAACCACATTATAGTGACCACGAGGAGGTTACCCCATGTGACTCTGCCCTCCCTAGCAACCGAGCCAATTTGGTTGCTTAGGAGACCTGGCTGGAGTCACTCAGCACACCCTGGATTCAAACTCGTGACTCCAGGTGTGATAGTCAGCGTCAGTACTCGCTGAGCTACCCAGGCCCCCGATAATTAAATGTTTTAATTAAAACATACTTATGTATGTTTCAGCTAACAATATATACTATCATAGTCTCATGACAACTCATACAAGATGGCGAAATCAGAAGATATCGTACAACTTGGCTCGTACGAAAAGGTACGACTTCGTATTGCCATGATATTTTTTCCTGGTTAGGTTTGGGGTTTGGGTTAGGAGTTAGGAAAAATCGTCATAACGTCGCTCGTTGGTTCGTTTTTTTCTCTCTCTATGGGAGCGTAAGTTGTCTGTTTTTGTATGAGCCAAATCGTACGAGTTCTTACGATTTCGCCATCTTGAACTATTATTACAACTTGCCATAAGACCGGGTTCGATGTTTGGTTTGAGTTTTGTCGGTTAAGGCTCAGGAATATTTTCTCACGTACAGTCGAGTGATTAGCCTTTGAAGTAAACTCTTTAGACCACGAGCGCGTTTAACGCAATACAACTGCTTTGATACTCTTTTAGCGCAGTCAGTGGCAGGTGTATGCGCCAACAATGACGCAGAATGTCCGTGTGGACGTGCTGATGACAGAATTTGCATCACGAGCACTGTTCGCAAAATGTACAAGCATGTGGAAAACCGAAGTATACGTTCATCTTAAGGGGTAAAACTTTACAGTTAGGGTTAGATTTGGGATAGGGGTTACATTTCGGAAAAATCTTCGCAATATGATTCATTTATTTTTCTCTATGGGAGTAAAAGTTGGACGTTTTTGTACAAGTTCTCTTACGATTTTGACATCTCGCACTGAGACCGGGTTGAATATTTGCATAAACTTTTTTCTGTTATAGTTTTATTCCTTTTTGACGTTTTGCACATTATCGCCAACGAAATAGTTATTTTTGACAGCTAATTTTTTTGCCATTTTAGTAAAGGGAAAATTAATTCATTATAAAATTAGCACATTTTAAGGACATTTTTGTCTAACTACAAAAACAAAACAAAAAAACTGTAAAAATGAACTGTTACTGGGTTGAATGTTTGGTAAAAATATTTGTCTGATACAGTTTGACACGTTTTCTGTCATTTTGCACGTTATCAGCAATGAAATTGATATTTATGACAACTAAAATTATTTGCAATTTCAGTCAAGGTAAAATGGACTAAAATGAATGAATTATAAAATTAAGAAACTGACAAACTATGAATAAACAATGACGAAAACGTAAAAATTATCATTGTTACTGGGATAATTAACAGTTGGCACAATTTGGTTATTTTGCAACAAAATTATTTTTGGCAACTAAAAGTATTCACAATTTTAGTCCAGATAAAATGTTCCAAAATTCATGAATTAAAAAATTATAAAAATATATAAATGAAATTTTCGTTACAAAAATAAAATAAAAAAATAACTAAAACCAAAAACTGTAAAAATTAACATTGTTGCTTGGTTGGATATTTGTTTAAAATTTTGTCTGTTACAGTATGACACATTATCATCAGCAAAATCTTTATTTTTGATAATTAAAATTAATTTGCTATTTTAGTCCAATTGAAATGGACTAAAAGGAATGAATTATAAAATTAACCAATTTAAAGGACTAGTTTGTCAAAAGACAAAAAAATAACAATTTTAATAATTTGAGACCACATGCAGGGTTTGATATCCATTGTTTCATGATAAAACTGATTGATTTTGTGTGTTTATTGTGTGTAATTGTTACAGTGATGCAGTAAAACACACAGTGTGTTATTCAACTGTTATTAGTCAAAGATACAGCACAAACTGAATTTAATGTGTGTGTGTGTGTGTGTATTGTGTAGGATCATGCACTGGGCTCGACGCATTGAACAGGAGATTGACAGAGTCCTGCAGCACATCAGCGGAGCTCAACAACTCAAAGGGGTAAGACTGTGTGTGTGTGTGTCTGTCAAACATGTGCTCATTATTCCCAAAACAATGAACAACTCCAGTGAAATCTGTCACAGAGATTATAATGATACTGCAGATACACTGACACACACAGTTACACACACTGTAGAAACTGTCAGTGAGTGTGTGTTTGTGATGTTGCTGTAATGATCTGTGTTGTTCTGCAGTTAAAGCAGGTTAATGAGGCGTCTTCTGTCAAACTGCTGGATTACAGCAGAAACACTCGTTAAAACATGAAAGAAACTCTGAAAACGGAGGCTATTTTTAGTGTGTCAGTGCTGAGAGGAAGTTCTCTGGGTTTCCTCCAGCTGTTGAATATTCTGTTTTAGAGACTTTAGTATTGAATCTCTATGCAGGTATGATGTTTATTGAATTTCAGTGTGTTTTGTTGTTGTTGTAGATCTACAATGAGAAGAGAAGACAGTTCAGTGTGGTCAGAAATAACCCACGAGACATCGTAGAGAAAGTCGCAACAGACATCGAGAGACTGCTGGCCAAGAAACGCAAAGCTCTAGAGGTAAAACACACACACACACACACACACACACGCACACTCATATAAACACACACTGTTGGTTTAGGATGAACGTTGATGGTTTGTTTTCCATTAGAAACTGGCGAGTGAAGCGGAGCGTCTGCAGAAAGATCATCGCTGGCAGGATGGGATCAAGGTCAGTTTGTGACGTCACTCATTTAATCTAAATCGTAAAGTTGTTATTTATGTTATATTTAATGTTATTTTCAGTTCATTATTTGAATGTGTGGTACACATTGTAAAAAGACATTTATAAAAGTGAATTACTTGTTAAATGAGACGTTTTATTCTGTGGATGATGTTTGAATTTTGTTTTCTGGTTAGAGGTCGGCCGATAGTAGATTTTGCCGGTACCGATAACTAAGGTGGTGGAAAAGGCCGATAACCGATTAATCGGCAGATCATTTTTAAAATTTATTTATAGAATAAAATAAAAAAATTGTAGTCTTTCCTTATAGCCCAACATTTAAGAAAAATCACTCATGCAGTTTATTGTTCGACCAAAATAAAATAAAATAAAATAAAAATAAAGATTTGGTGCATAACGCGTGAATTTTAACCATAAAAAAAGACCAAAACACTCTCTTATTTTGAATGACTGAGACTTGGCTCTATAGTGCTCTATAGTCAAGAAGGCTATTTACCAAATTGTGCTTTTGATTTGCCTGTATATTCACCAGATCAACGGTTTTGTGTTATACTGTATATATATATTTCAACAAATGAGGTTAAATGAGGAATAAGGTCACATTTTTTCTTTGCATTGCTTCAATTTAGCATTTAACACTTGATTATCTAATCAAAATAACAAAATATGCATTGAAGCGAGGATAAATATGGATTAATATTGTCAATGATGTTAGGGGTCTGGGTATCTCAGCGAGTATTGACACTGACTATCACCCCTGGAGTCGCGAGTTAGAATCCAGGGCGTGCTGAGTGACTCCAGCCAGGTCTCCTAGGCAACCAAATTGGCCGGTTGCTAGGGAGGGTAGAGTCACATGGGGTAACCTCCTTGTAGTCACTATAATGTGGTTCTCGCTCTCGGTGGGGCGCGTGGTGAGTTGTGCATGGATGCCGCGGAGAATAGCGTGAAGCCTCCACACGTGCTACGTCTCCACGGTAACGTGCTCAACAAGTCACGTGATAAGATGCACGGATTGACGGCCTCAGACGCGGAGGCAACTGAGATTCGTCCTCCGCCACCCGGATTGAGGCGAGTCACTACGCCACCACGAGGACTTAGAGCACATTGGAAATTGGGCATTCCAAATTGGGGAGAAAATAATATAAAATAAAAAAAATGGTCAATGATGAACGATTGAAATATAGCAAATAAAAACAAAAAACGATCAGCAGCTAACTATCGGTTTAGTTTTATGCCGCTAATCAATAGTTTCAAAACGCAACTATCGGCATCGATTAATCGGTAAACTGATATATTGGTCTACCTCTATTTTTGGGTAATTAAAATTACAATTATTATTTTTTAAGTAGATTATTTTTGTATTTGTGTGTTTCTGTGTGTTTATTTCAGGAGGAGAATATTGAATATTATAACTCTAAGGCAGAGATGGACTATGTGAGTCAATAATGTATCTCTTTATTGCATACATTAAAAACTTTTATAAGATGAATATTACAAATCATAGAGATTTTCATCAGATTTGTTCTGCCAACCATAATTATTGGAGGTTTTATATTAAAAATGGGGTCCATTTAATGGTACAAAACTAAAAGATTTATTCTTATTGGATAACTATTCTAAGAGAGGTTTTGGTGATAAGAAGGAAAATGATGCTTTCCTTGTGTGTTTATTGGAAATGCACTTTCATACAACATTTCTGTTTGGATATTGGTTACTATAACACTAAAGTAAAAAACGTCTGAATCTGCATGAGTGTTTAATGTTTGTTTGAGATCACATTTATATGATATTTCTCACTCATTTAATAAAATATGAACAAATAATCTTGTTCAATCTGTAATCTTTTCTAAATGAAAGTGACAATGATTTTGAAGATCAGACTCAAGCTAAAATGATGGAGTGATATTAAATGTTTGTGTGTGTATTTGAATATATGTGATTATGTGTAATGTTTGCTCACGACAGGACGGTGAAGACATTGATTCTCAAATGTCGCTGAAGTTGGATTTCGTTTACGACCCAAACTTTAAAAACCATGTGAATTACTCTCACACTGCGGTACAGATCCCAACGGACATCTATAAAGGAGGTGAGACACCAGACTAATGTTATTACATCAGTTATTACAGCACAATATCTGAGATTTCATGTGTGTCTCTGATGTGTAGCTCCAGTGATTCTGAACGAGCTGAACTGGACTCAGGCATTAGAGAGAGTTTTTATGGAAAACAGTAGAGACGACCCGTCGCTGCTCTGGCAAGCGTTTGGGAGCGCCACAGGAGTCACGAGATATTACCCAGGTAAACCTGTGACCTAACTTATACCACTGTAAAAAAACATGTTAATTACAGTTAACTACCGTATTTATCATTAAATGATCAAATGTTAATATACCAATTTAATGGAACTAAAACGAATCTGCTTTTATGCACTTTTATGCACAATTCATGTACAACCCCAATTCCAAAAAAGTTGGGACAGTATGAAAAATGCTAATAAAAACAAAAATGAGTGATTTGTAAATTATATTCACCCTTTGCTATATTGAAAGCACTGCAACTACACATTGTAGGATGTTTTACCTTGTGAATTTCATTGTTTGTTTTATGTACAGTAATTTAAAATCAGATGATTGCAACACGCTCCAAAAAAGTCGAGACAGGGGCAATTTAAGACTGATAACAATTCAACGAGTTGAAATAACTAGGCGATGTGAAACAGGAGATGTTAAACAGCTGAGGCAATCGTGTCATAGTATATAAGGAGCCTCCAAAAACAGCCTAGTCCTTCAAGAGCAAGGATCATTCAAGACTTTCAGCTTCAGCAAATAATCCAGCACTTTGAGAACAATGTTCCCCAAAGACAGATTGGAAGGATTTTGGGCATTTCACCCTCTACAGTGCACAATATAGTGAAAAGATTCAAGGAATCTGGTCAAACCTCAGTGTGTAAAGGGCAAGATGAAAACCACTTCTGAATGTGCGTGAACTTCGATCCCTCAGACGTCACTGTCTTAAAAAACATCATTCATCTATATCAAGAACATGGGCTTGGGAATACTTTAGTAAACCTTTGTTAGTCAACACCACTCACTGCTGCATCCACAGATGCAAGTTAAGACTTTACTATGTAAAGGAGAAGCCATACATCATCACTGTCCAGAAGCGCTGCTGACTTCTCTGGGCTCTTAAATGGAAAGTAGAACAGTGGAACTGTGTTTTTTTGGTCCACATTTAAACGTTTTTGAAAAACACAGCCATCGTGTTCTCCGCGCCATAGAGGAAAAGGACCATCCAAGCTGTTATCGGCGTCAGGTCCAAAAGCCAGTGTCTGTATGGGCCAGGGGTGTGTCAGTGCCCATGGGTAACTCGCATATCTGTGAGGGCACCATTAATGCAGACAGATATGTACAAATTTTGGAGCAACATATACTGCCATCCAGCACCATCTTTTCCAGGGACGTCCCTGCATTTTCCAGCAGGACAACTTCAAGCCACATTACAAATGCATGGCTGTGTGAGCAGAGAGTGCGGGTGCTAGACTGGCCTGCCTGCAGTCCTGAACATCTCTAATTGAGAATGTGTGACGCATTATGAAGCACTCAATACAGCAATGAAGACCCCGTACAATTGTGCAGCTGAAGACCTGCATAATGGATGACTGGGGGAAAATTCCACTTTCTAAACTTAACAAACTTGTGTCTTCAGTGCCCAAATGCTTAATAAGTGTTATTAGAAGAAATGATGATGTTTCACAGTGATAAACACTCAACTGTCCCAGCGTTTTTGGAGCGTGTTGCAATCATCTGATTTGAAATGACTGTACATTAAAAAAACTATGAAATTCACAAGGAAAGACATCATATAATGTGTAGTTGTAGTGCTTTCAATATAGCAAAGGGTGAATATAATTTACAAATCACTCCTTTTTATTTTTATTAGGATTTTTCATACTGTCCCAACTTTTTCAGAATTGGGGTTGTACAACAGTCATAATAACATGTGGTGAAACAAAAGACCACATAATGACTTAAATTTCATCAAGACACCAAACCCCATCAGAGCAACACATGTGATGCTAAAATAATGCAGTAAACATTAACTAAACAACTTATAATGTAACAAAACACCTCAATGCACGTAACTGAAATCAAAAATAAGAAAAAAACATGACTGTTTTAATAAAATATAATCAGATGCGATCACAGCGACTGTCTGATTATTGTTTATTACAAACATTTTAACAATAGTTTATCTTAGAAGTAACATATACTGTACATATTCACTGTTAACTATAAGGAAAGTGGTACTGTAAAATTACATAATTTTTTATTTTTATTTTATAAAAACATATATTTAATTATATATTTAAAATGATATAATTATACATTTTCACCATACATGGTAAGGTAACTACCAATTTACTTTTTTTTTATTTTATTTTTTTACTTGAGCATTTTTAGATTATTTTTCCATTAAAATAAAAATAAAAAAATTATTTCACCATAATAACAATACAAATCACACTATAGCTATTTTTGCTGGAAATACATGAAAAATGTGGTATTGCTTATTTTTTGATAATCCAGTGAATTAAATATAAAATGTGAATTTTCACAGTTAGATATGAGGCAAAACATATTTTTTTAATTCTAAAAACATATTTTTTTATTACAATATTTTACCGTAACATTACATGTGTATTTTAATATAAAGATTATATTTTAAAAAGTGTATTTAGTTATACATTTAAAAATGAAATATTTAAAAATAAAAGAACATTTTTCAGCGTGCATGGTAAGGTTAACCAAGTCAACCAATTTACACTTTTTTCTTTTTTTTACTTTTGCATTTTTAGATTATTTTCCCAATAAAATTACAAACCGTTTTTACAGTACAGAAGTAATTTTATATCACCATAACAATATACAGTATATCACAATATCATTATTTTTGCTGGAAATACAACAAAAAAATGTATTTGTTAAATAACCACGTGGTTATAGCTACAGTATTTTTAGATAATTAATTGATTTAAATCCTGTACAAATGGAAGGCACTTAATCTCATTTAATTATTTTCTCTTTTTATTTGAAACTTGAATGCAAACAGCAAGATACGATTATTTATAACAAATAAAGCAGTAAGCCATCAGTGCTGAAACAGCTTCACATTATGTAACGCTTGATTTAAAAACAAAAAACTTAAAAATTTTTAATAAAATGTGAGTTTTTTTCTTATTTTCCTGTAGCGGCTCCATGGAGAGCGCCAGATAAGATTGACCTGTACGATGTACGACGGAGACCCTGGTAAACAACTTCCTCTCTTTTCTCTGAACTTTTCTAGAGTGTTCATTGATTCTCTATATGTGGGCAACAGGAAATAACTTTCCAGGCTGTGATTGGTCAATGCGTGTTTTGGAGGAGGGACTCAAATTCACCTGTGAACACTTTGATCTTGAAACTGAGGCTTGTGTCGCTGTTTTTCTCAGGTATATTCAAGGAGCGTCGTCACCCAAAGACATGGTCATCCTCGTGGACGTGTGAGTGTCTGTGATTGTTTTAAAATGTGTGTTTGTGTGTTTTATTACAGTAATAACGTGTTCCTCCTCACAGGAGCGGCAGTGTTAGCGGTCTCACTCTCAAACTGATTAAAGCTTCAGTCACCGAGATGCTCGACACGCTTTCTGACGATGATTACGTCAACGTCGCCAGGGTCAGTGGTGCTACACCGCAGTCTCTGATCGCAGCATGTGTTTTGGATTATAGATAACGAGTGTCATTATAACTTCTTATTGAAATTTCAATCATCTGTTTTTTTCTTCATCAGTTTAATGAGAAGGCGGAAGCGGTGGTGCCGTGTTTTAGGCATCTGGTTCAGGCAAACGTTCGCAATAAGAAGATCTTCAAAGAAGCCGTGCAGCAGATGCAAGCCAAAGGAACCACAGATTATAAATCCGGCTTTCATTTCGCCTTCAACCAGCTGCTCAACGTGAGTCGAAACACATCACAACAATTTAATTCACTCATTCTCACAGTTATAATTGTCTTTTTCTCTCTTTCACAGA
>NC_059393.1:25269568-25344568 GCF_019703515.2 Myxocyprinus asiaticus
ACACAGTTTCTGGCTGATTTTCTGTCTCTGATGGTGGAGATCACACCTGAATCTGAAGACTGTGAGTAACTGTAACCTGCAGACCAGAGGAAGACAATTCATTACAAATTAATGACATATTATAAATTATTATAAATTATAAAAAATAAAAAAATTATTATAATTATTATAATTATTATATTACAGCAGATTGTTAAATATTAAAGTATTAATTTATATATGACTTTATTGATCATTTAATATTATAGCACTAATTATTAAATATTACATGACTGCTCATTAAATATTACAGAACTGCTAATTAAATATTAACACACGGATCATTACATTTTGCAGCACTGATCGTTAAATATTACAGAGCTGCTCATTAAATATTACCGCTCTGATCATTAAATATTAGTGCACTGATCATTGCATATTACAGAACTGTTCAATAAATATTACAGCACTGATCATTAAATATTACAGAACTGCTCATTAAATATTACAGCATTGATAATTAAATATTACAGCACTGATCATTAAATGTTACAGCACTGATCATTACATATTACAGCACTGATAATTAAATATTACTGCATTGATCATTACATATTACTGCACTGATCATTAAATATTACATCACTGATCATTAAATGTTAACAGCACTGATCATTAAATATTACAGCACTGATCATTAAATATTACAGCACTGATCATTAAATATTACAGCACTGATCATTAAATATTACAGCACTGATCATTACATATTACAGCACTGATAATTAAATATTACTGCACTGATCATTACATATTACAGCACTGATAATTAAATATTACTGCACTGATCATTAAATATTACATCACTGATCATTAAATATTAACACACTGATCATTAAATATTAACACACTGATCATTAAATATTACAGCACTGATCATTAAATATTAACACACTGATCATTAAATATTAACACACTGATCATTAAATATTACAGCACTGATCATTAAATATTACAGCACTGATCATTAAATATTAGAGAACTGATCATTAAATATTAACACACTGATCATTAAATATTACAGCACTGATCATTAAATATTAACACACTGATCATTACATATTGCGGTACTGATCGTTAAATATTACAGAAATGCTCATTAAATATTAACACACTGTTCATTACATATTGCAGTATTGATCATTAAATATTACAGCACTGATCATTAAATATTACAGCTCTGATCATTAAATATTAGAGAACTGATCGTTAAATATCAATGCTGGTAACAAACAATTTCAGCATTTATAGTGAAATATTCATTGATTATGAATTATTTCAGCACTTATCATTAAATATTATAGAGCCCATCATTAAATATTAATGCACTGATCATTAAATATTACAGAAATTATCAGTAAATCTTACAGCACAGATGATTAATATCAATGCTGATATCAACATATTGCAGAATTTATATGAAATATTTCAGCACTGAAAACAAAATATTGCATATTAAATATTACAGTGGCGAATAAAAGTAAAATTTGATATTACAGCGCTGATAACAAACATAATAAGCATTTTATATCATCTCACCATCTGAAATGTAAGGATTATTTTATTGAAAACAATTGTCCACATGAAACATCTATATCCATGATTGTGAAAAGCTCGTGATTTAATGTTTGTGTTTGACACAGGTGATCAGGGTCTGATTCATAATCTGATTCTGGACTCAGGGATCCTCTGGCAGCTTGCCACACGTGTCTGGCAAAATAAAGATCTGAACACGTAAGATCAGACACATCTGAACACAGTTTATAGATGATTTTTACGGATGAGTTCAGCTGTTGATTGGATGAATGTAATGTCTGCAGGTATGGATTCCTGGCATTGTTTGCATCCACCAATGGAGGTGTCACACGTGTTTACCCCAATATGTGAGTGACAGCTGTAGTCGATAGTGTTAATATTGTCAATTAAATTGATTAATCTAATTAAAATGACCAAGACCAAAAGTTTTTTTTGTTCACAATAACGAAGATGAGATGGAAAAGATGCATTATGACGATAATGGCAATTTCTATTAAAAGACACAATTGAAAATATAACAACAACAAATAGGACTGCAAGACATTATGTTTGTAGAAGAAGAAAAATGTATAAATAACTTCTTCAAATATCTAATCCAATCAGTGTATGTTAGGGATTGCCCCTCTTGTGCATTTTATGCCCAATGCATACAAGCTGTCAAAACTGAAAGGACATTTTCATTAAATGCAACTGAAGTGTATTGTGATGTAATGAAGTAGATAGTTCTGTTGTGTGTGTGTTTCAGGGCTGCTGAATCATGGGATGAAGACCCCGAGCCTCTGAATTCAAACTTCTATCGTCGCAGTCTGGATAACAAGGGTTACATGTTCAGAGCCCCGACACGCACCTGTGAGTCCTCGTCATAATCATAAATCACACGTTTTAATATGATTAGGAACCAATTTTACATTTTTTTTTTTTTTTAATTAATGAAACCTAAGCATTTGCATCCCATGTGTTCAAGAGAACAAAGCCACTCAACTTTTGTTTTAGGAATTTATTCGGTAAATATGTTTCCATGTACTTTTTCTTCTTACCGAATAAAAAATAGCCTGTTTTTGGACATTTTGTTAGCATCTTAGTGATTTCATTCTGCATCTGTTTTTTTGTGATATCCCAAAATTTGCATAAAAACACATGGATGGAAAACTATCTATTGTCAATATTTTCAGCGTAAAACTTCCGCCTTTTCTATGTAAATGAGGCTCATTATAGAGTGCACTTAATTCAAATAAGCCATCAAAAGTAATGCAAATATTAATGTGTGATATTCACCTCTGTTCAAAGAGTAAATAACGTTCAGTTGACCTTTGATTTTGATTTTCTCATCAAGCCATGGATGATCTGTTGATCTCTGAAAACGGTACGGTGGGAATTCTCGTCACCACTGCTGTGGAGGTCACAATCGGAGGAAAAACCATGAAACCTGCAGGTGTGTGTGTGTTTCCTTGAACTTTTCCTTCCTGAAACACAGGTGCATTTTTCTCCAGATATAAAAATACACATCTTTTGTGTTTTTTTAATTACTTTGACTCTACAGATATCATATAAACATCTGATAAATTATTCACAGATTCATTAAATGTACGGTAAACACGTTCTGTCTTTCTGTGGTCTGCTTTTGGTCTGGATGTTCTCTCTGTTTCATGCTGTTTATCTTGTGTTTCTGTGTCTGTGTTCAGTTGTTGGTGTTAAACTGGATTTAGAGGCGTGGGTCGACAAGTTCAAGATCCTCGCCAGTAACGTATCAGACAGCAGACAGGCCTCACATAAGGTACAACACTGATTTCATACAGTAGATTCTGGAAACGAGAATATACTATACTATTTTTCGTTGTGATGAGATGTTTGTGTGCAGTGTGGACCGTCTAGATCCTGCGAAATGGACTGTGAAGTGAACAGCGACGTAAGAAAACATGCACACACACGCAACAAACATGTTATTCAATGCGTCGATTAGTGTTGATGATGATGAAGTGTGTTTGTTTCAGGATTTACTCTGTTATCTGATTGATGACGGTGGATTTCTGGTGATGTCCAATCAGAGAGATCACTGGAAGAAGGTAAACGCTCTGAAAAAGGGCAAAAAAACAGAAGGATAATAAATTAGGGATGTCAATTGATTGAAATATTTTACTTAGGACTGTTGATTTAATGTGTTAATTCAGTGCGATTAATTATATAAAAAATAAAAATGTGTTTTATTAACACATAATAAGGAATATTCCTACCACTGAAGAAATTCAAGCTCGAAGTAGCACCTTTGTGTTTTCAGCAGGGGGCAGTAAGCGCAACTCCAGCTGTACAGGCAACAATGGCAACCACACTTACGTTCTTGCATTCAAAAATATAAAATATACAAAAACTGCTGGACAGAGCTGAATACCGAATGCAGGGATCTCAATATTTTGAATTGTTTTTATTTATTTATTTATTTATTTATTTTTTATCCCCTTTTCTCCCAATTTGGAACGCTCAATTCCCACTACTTAGTAGGTCCTTTTGGTGGTGCGGTTACTCACCTCAATCCGGGTGGTGGAGGACAAGTCTCAGTTGCCTCCGCTTCTGAGACCATCAATCCGTGCATCTTATCACGTGACTCATTGTGCATGACACCGCGGAGACTCACAGCATGTGGAGGCTCATGCTACTCTCCACGATCCACGCACAACTTACCACACGCCCCATTGAGAGCGAGAACCACTAATCATGACCACGAGGAGGTTACCCCATGTGACTCTACCCTCCCTAGCAACCGGGCCAATTTGGTTGCTTAGGAGACCTGGCTGGAGTCAGTCAGCACGCCCTGGATTCGAACTCGTGACTCCAGGGGTGGTAGTCAGCGTATACTCGCTGAGCTACCCAGGCCCCCATAAGTTTCGAATTATGTTAAACTTGACACAGTGACCAAAACTCTGTGTTTATGACTCAACGCAAGCAAAGTGAAACTCTCCAAAAGAATAAAACGATACGAAGACCAGAATCAAGTGTTGAAAGTGTCTCCACATCTTTCTGTCTCTGTCAGGTGGGTTTGTTCTTCGGTGAGGTGGACCCGTATCTGATGTTCGCCCTCTATAACAACTCAATCTACGCTCGACATCAGACCTTTCAGTACCAGACTGCATGTGAACCGATGGCCAGCAGCCACACGGGAGCCGCACACAGACGATTTTACATGGTGAGAAAGAACTGATTCATTCAATCCAGCTGTGATGTTTGTTTTGGATACAATGTAGAAATATTGGGGGTTAAAGGAGTTTTCTCTCTCTATTTTGTGTATTTCAGCCTTCCATTACTGATTTTGTCAGTCTGGCGTGGTGGACGTCAGCAGCGGCATGGTGAGGCTCCTCTCATGACATACATTTGTCATTTGAGACATTTGTTATTTCAGTGCAACTTTTGCCAGATGTCTTCTCTCAATAATGTTATTTACCATTCAAACGTGTGTTAATGCAGCTGTTCTCTTTCAGGTCTGTTCTGCAGCAGTTCTTGTATGGACTCATCTACAGCAGCTGGTTCACTACAGGTCTGTGTTTCTATGATTCCAAACTCTAGTGAGATATATGGCTCTGGTGTACTTCTATTTTCTGTGTGCCGTAACACCATGTGCATATTTCGTAGATCTTACCCAGTATCCTACATGTTTTAGAAAGTAATCGGTTTGTAGATTCAGTGCCATTGTTGGTGTAAAGGGTCAAAGGTCAGGATCTGATGTCTGTGTGTTTCGTAGATGTGTTTGCAGAGAGTTTTTCTGACAGTAAAGGAAGCAGCAGCAGTTGTGTGACGGTTCACAGTCAGTTTTATTTCACCAACACCACCAACTCGTTCAACGTACTGCAGGACTGCGGGAACTGTTCCAGGTGTGTATGTGTGTGTCTGTGTGTGAGTGTGTGTGTGTGTGTATGTGTGTGTCTGTGTGTGAGTGTGTGTGTGTGTGTGTGTGTGTGTGTGTGTAACCATGTTCATCCAGCAGTCCCAATGAGAGAAATGGCTTATTAAACATACTAAACGATGTTTTTTTGAAAATGTTAAAATGCAAAAAGCTTTCTATGAGGGCTAGATTTAGGGGTAGGGTTAAGGGATAGAAATTATCGTTAGATCTTTATAAAATACATAAAATGCATGGAAGTCTATGGAGAGTCCCACAATGATATAAAAACATGGTGTGTGTTTGTGTGTTTGTTTTTACTTAGTTATACTTTGGGGACAAAAGCGTTTCCAGAAGTTAGCTAAATCTGACAAAGCCTTTAAATGTAAAAAATATTCTATGAAATTAATATCTTTCAATTCTACAAATGTAAATAAAAAAAAATAGATTTTTAAAAAAAAAGGCATAAAGTAATTTTTATTCAAAAAATGCAAAAACAAATTGTGTAAATAAAGTTAAAAAAAAAATTCTGAAAATGCAAAAAAATAATAAATAAATAAATAAATAATCTTTTACGAGTAAGAGTAAAAATTATTAAATTAAGTTTTTTATTATTTAAAAAATTTACAAAAAAGTAAATAATTTTATTATAAAAATGCAAAAAACAAAAAAAAACAAAAAAAACAGACTTTTTTTATTCTAAAAATGCAAATGTTTTTTCTTTTAGCAGAAAAATTATTATTTAATTAAATAATTATTTATTCTAAAAATTTTAAATATATATATGTATGCATAAATAAAGTATATTATATATTATATTATATAAAGTATATACAGAATAAAAATATTTTTACTTTAAATATGCAAACATCTTTATTTTAGGAGTAAGGGTCAAAATTATTATTAAATTAAGTAATGTTTTTTTATTTTAAAATGGCCAAAAATAGACATTTATTCTAAAAATGTAAAAAATAATATGCATAAATAAAGTAAATTAAGTTTTTTAAGCTTTTCTTTTAGGAGTAAGGATCAAATTTATTCATAATTGTTTTGTTTTTTCATTTTTAAAAAGCACCAACAAATCGCATAAAGTAAATAAAGTTTCTTTATTCTTAAAGTGCAAACCTTTTTCTTTTATGCTTTGGGTTAGTCTTTAGTAGCTTTATACATATATATAAAATAGAAGTCCTGGTATGCTGTCATTCAGATAATCATGAATGTGTGTGTTGTTATTTGTGTATATTCTGCATGTGAACAATCATTCTTTATTAAAGAACACAAACACATTCTCTCTCTCTCTCTGTCAGGCTGTTTCATGCCAAACGGATTGAGAACACAAATCTCTTATTTGTGGTGGCTGAGACTCTGCCCTGCAGCTCCTGCGAGATCGAGAAACTACTTCCTGTCAGAACAAAGTGTATCCTTACATCCCATAATCACTGCTAACAGAGCAACAGAGACTGTTTTCCTTCAGGTCCTTTGGGTCTTAGCTGTTTTGATTGATTGACATGACTGACAGCTCATGGCGTTTCCTCAACGCTTATTCCTCAGCTCAAGAAGAGAACCCGTGTGAGGTGTTGAATTCTGCTCGCTACAGGAAAGGACCTGACAAATGCTTCGACTACAATGCTGAGGTAAAACGCCATTTACCACTCTGAGCGGCATCAATAAAACACATTAATCTATGTGTTCTAGTTGCGTTTTTATTTTAAAAATAATATGAAGCAGCATTAGCAATGCATTTAACTTTACATAATATAGGGGGCCTGGGTAGCTCAGCGAGTATTGACGCTGACTACCACCCCTGGAGGGTAGAGTCACATGGGGTAACCTCCTCGTGGTCACGATTAAGTGGTTCTCGCTCTCAATGGGGCGTGTGGTAAGTTGTGTGTGGATCGAGGAGAGTAGCATGAGCCTCCACATGCTGTGAGTCTCCGCGGTGTCATGCACAACGAGTCACGTGATAAGATGCACGGATTGACGGTCTCAGAAGCGGAGGCAACTGAGACTTGTCCTCCACCACCCGGATTGAGGTGAGTAACCGTGCCACCACGAGGACCTACTAAGTAGTGGGAATTGGGCATTAAAAATTGGGGAGAAAAGGGGATAAAAAAATAAATAAAAAAACTTTACATAATGTAAGGTATTTACTTGGGATGTTTATAATTAATAGATTAATAAAAAAAATAATTGCAATATTTTATTTTAATAATAATATAATATTTTAATTCATTATTAATATTATATTAATATTTAATTTGTTTATATTTTAATTGCAGTTAACTATTGATTAATCAAATACAATAAAAATGTAATGATAAATGAATGCATTATATCTTTTTAGTGAACTGAACATTTATAATGAGGAAAATACAGATACTCGATTTCCTTTGAATAATAGTATTAATAGTAATAGTGGTATTTGTAGTCCTATTTTGCAGTATTTATGTTAACAATAAATTGATCGATAATTCTCACAAATAAAACAAAATATTCAAGGATAATACTGAAGGGCGTGACTAGATTTTATTAAGTGGGATTTGATTGGATTGGGAAATGTTAGGCTATGATATTATTGGTTAATATTATTTTTCCCCGCCCACGTGGCCTTGATGACATCAGCAGAAAAGAAAAGTAATTTCAGAGGTGGCAAAATTAATACATTTGATGTAGATTATGAAAACAAACACTTTTTTTTGTTTTGTTTACAAAAATGTGCACAGATGAATCGTTCACAATAATGCCAAGGATATTTCTGTAACACTTTACAATAAGGTTGCATTTATTAAAGTACATTAGTTAACATGAACTAACAAATAACAATGTATATATATTTTTAATTAAAAGCTGTATATGTAAACATTAGTTAATGCAATATGAACTAACATGAAATAACAATAAACAATAGTATTTTGATAAATTTACATTAACAAAGATTAATAAATGCTGTGAAGATTATTGTTCATGATACCAAATGTCAACAATTACAACCTTATTGTAAAGTGTTACCGACATTTCTTCAGAAAGCAAATAGAGTACATTTTGATTTCATGTTTAACGTTTTCGCTCTTTCCGTTTTGTTTCCTGCAGGAAAACGCATCAGAGTGTGGCGCCGCTCGCTCTTTGCACTGTCCAGTCAGATTTCTTCTCTGGATTCAGTTAACGTTGCTTTACCTCGTTCTACGATCTTAATTTCAGTCTCACTGCCTCTGTGTGTCTCATCCGTGTGACACTCCGGATCTCTCCTGATATATTCCTGGTTTTCCTGCTCTCCAGTTCATCGTCAGGTGCATTCCAGCTGTGTGCCGTTAAAGAGCAGAGCATGATGGGATAATCGTGTCTTTGTAACGCAGACATTGTGCAGATCCAAAAAACCCAAAACTGTCTTCAGTCGTTTCACCGGAAAAATGTACATTTCTGCTGCCGTAAAGTGTGTTTGCTTGCCAAAAACAGGACAGGACCTGGTTTGTTTTCAAACATGGAAAAGCAAAGATTTTATGCTTATTATCGCAATCTCGCTTTGTGCGTTTTTATTTAGTCTTGCCTCACTCTGGATTTCATGCCAAACCCAGACGTACTGGGGACGTGCAACTTTTGTTTCTGCTATTTATTTAAGCTTCCTTGCCAATAGAGGATGTTGTTTCATTGCTAACAGCATTGTTTAGGAGAAAAAAAGAAAATTTCGGTTTCATTTTGTTTTAGCGCTTTGTCGAATGTTTTAAGGGCATATATTTTGCATAAATATCGCTGCTTGGTTTGCTACCCAATAGTGCCTTGGCGCACTTGTCCGAATGGACTAACAAAAGCACTGGACATGTATGTGACTGACCCTGAGAGAATGCTTGAAAAAGACACGGTACTGAATGATAGCTTGAAATGTCTTTGGTTTACAGTATAAGGGTGAATCTCACGAAACCTGTAAAGAAATATTTAATATTTCACCCCTAAATCAAAAGAACAAAATAAGAAATCTTATTCGCATTTTTGCATTTTGTGCTTGTTTATTTAAAAAAAAAAGAAATTACGCAAAATTCACGGTAACATTGAGGCACTTACAATGGAAGTTAATTGGGCTAGTACGTAAACGTTAAAATGAACACAAGACGTAAATAGTATACATGTTAACATGATTTTAGTGTGATGCAATACATGATTTACCGGCATTACAGTGTACACAAGATTACAAGATTTACCAGCATTATGTCGTCAAGACTACCAAATTGTAATTATTGGATATAACTTTAAACTGGTAAACTTAAGACTGGTTAGTAAGCGATTACAGTATATTGCACTAAAATTCTGTTAACACATATGATGTTTACATCTTGTGGCTATACTTTTGAAATGGTGTGTATTTTAATGTTTATGGACTGGCCCCATTCACTTCTATTGTAAGTGTCTCACTGTAACCATTTTTTTTTTCAAAATTATTTTTTGTGGTTATCAGCAACATACCACAAATGCTGGCCATGTAATGCTAAAAAAAAACTACGTATTAATTAAATAGTGGTATTTGTTTTACATTTAATTTAGCTGATTTTAATAAAAACAATTTTTTTAAATAAAAATCAATATATTGCACTATTTTTTTTTTTCCTAAAAATATATAAGTTTATTTAAAAAAATATTTTGAATTGTTCTTAAATGGGCTCCATTTTTTTGTTTTTTTTTAATACATTTTATATTGATTTTTATTGATTTTTAGGTGAAATAGGGACCTTTCTTCGCAAGATTCGCCCAAGCATGTCCTTTGGTGTTGAGTATTGGTTTTACTATACATGTTCTACTGATTCTGTCTATACAAAGGCACTATTGTCTAATTGTTTTATCTTTTTTGATGTAAATATGATTATTCCACATGGACTTGAACTACTTCAGTGTGTTTTAATGAAATGGAATGCAAGACAGTTCGCCAGACAGATGCATGCTGGGAAAAATTACACTCGACACGAGCGTTTACAGACGTTTGACCAATACACGATGACTTAATTTTTTATTGAGTCCATAGATGTTATCAAAATTATTTTTATTTATTATTTTATTATTTTATTTGATTTGTAAGTTGCTTGCAAAATGTATCAAGTGTAGATTTGTAGTTTTCTTGCTTAAGTTTGATGGAAATGCTTTTGTTTTTTTTATTGCAGAAGTTTTGTTGCTTTTCAGTGATATAAATGTTTTAAAGGTCCATTTAGAGAAAAAAAAAGATTATACTACCAGTCAAAAGTTTGGATACACCTACTTATTTTTTATTTTTACTATTTCCCACATTTTATAATAATAGTTAAGTCATCAAAAGCACAAATGAAACCTATCATTTGTCTACAAATCTAATTTCAAGCATTTAAGCACAAATCAATCAAAAGTTTTTTAAAATCATGAGAAACTTAAATTCAGTTAAGTGTATTGAAGCATTTGGTGTTGGTTTTTAAAAAAATGTCATGGGAGCTAATGCTTCTTAATGTGGCCATGCTTCCAAAACAATGTACTTTCAAACCAAACTGGACCAAGATTTTTTTTTAAACAATGTTCATGTTTATTATTAAGCTCTGAAATGGACTAAAAGGGTTTCACGTGATGTGTTTTGTTATCGTTATGGCTTGAGCAATACTTTGAATTCTGTTGATTACATTAAAATGCAACGAGCACACCTGATATTGTCTTAAGAAAGAGCATGAAATCAGTATTTGAGCCGCTTTCATTTGATGACTTTGGTTCAAGCTTATCTTTTAATATTGGATTAATATTTGTATATTATGAGCTATGAGTGTTTTAAAGTATTATTTAATGTGATTAAGAGTATTTACACTGTTGTCTTTATGTAAAAAGCTCTGTGTTACACTGAATTTTAATGACGTGTAGGAATGTTTGAATTATTTTTAGTTTTTCATTCCATTGTTCTGCGGATGTTTGTTAACTTTGTGAAAGGGTTTTCCCCCTTTCCACAGTCTTCCATATCACATCATTTTGTACAGATGGCACAATTCTATCAAGAAAGGCTAACTTTGTATCATATTGTGCCATTCACTTCTGGAAAATGTTTATAAGAGAATTGGTGAGATAAAGACATATTAAAGACATTCATATTTTACGTCAACTCGTGTGGTTTATTTTCTCTGGGGAATTCACAAAAGGAGATGTTAGGCAGCCATTCACTTTCATGTAATGGACTAAAAGCATTTCCACAGAGGAAATAGGTTTGGAACAATAAGAGATTGAGTAAATGTTGAGAGTTTTTTTTATTTTTATTATTTACTTTTGACCGTATTGCAGCTCCATATTTTTTTCGGGAATAAAAACGAGGATGTGAGGGATAGACGTACATTTCAGGGTGAATGGGGTCAAGAGTGATTTTACAAGCCCTTTTCCTCACTCTGTAAGTGTATAGTTCTAGCAAGGTGGGCTGGGGAGCACCAATAATCCTCTCAGCAGTCTGAACTATCCTTTGAAGTCTTCTGATGACTGACTTGGTAGCTGAACCAAACCAGAGAGTTACTGAAGTGCAGAGGACAGACTCAGTGACTGCTGAGTAGGACTGTATCAGCAGCACCTGTGGCAGGTTGAACTGGCGAAGGAAGTTCTGTGTGAAGATGGGGGCCAGCTGGTCAGCACAGGATTTTAGACAAGTGGGTGAAACACCATCTGGGCCCTGTGCTTTTCTTGTCTTCTGTTTCCGGAAGACCCGGCACACATCATCTTCACAGATCTTAAGAGCATGTTGAGTAGCAGGAGAGGGGAGGAGGGTGATGGCAGGAGGTGTAAATGTTTGTGTGCTGTGAATGTCAGAGCGGGTGTGGGTTGTGTGACTGGGCTTTTCAAATCTACAGTAAAACACATTCAGGTCATTTTCCCTACAGTGTTAGGGGATGGTGTCTTGTAGTTGGTAAAGTCTTTCAGTCCTCTCCACACTGATGCAGGTTTGTTAGCTGAAAACTGTTTTTTTTTTTTCAGCTTTTCAGAATAGCTTCTTTTAGCCACTCTAATCTCCTTTGTCAGTCTGTATTTGGCCTGATTGTACAATATTTTATCCCCACTTCTACAAGCATCCTCTTTGGCCTGACGAAGCTGTCTGAATTTTGCTGTAAACCATGGTTTGTCATTTTTGTATGTTAAATAAGTCCTAGTAGGAATGCACATATCCTCACAGAAACTGATATATGATGTCACAGTATCTGTAAACTCATCCAGGTCTGTGACTGCAGCTTCAAAAACACTCCAATCAGTGCATTCAAAGCAGGCTTGTTGTTCCAGCTCTGCTTCATTGGTCCATCTCCTTACAGTCCTTACTACAGGTTTAGCTGATTTTAGTTTCTGCCTGTAGGTTGGAAGAAGATGAACCAGACGTTGATCAGAGAGTCCCAAAGCTGCTCTAGGGACAGAGCGATATGCATCCTTTACTGTTGTGTAGCAATGATCCAATGTATTTCTGTCTCTGGTGGGGCATGTAATGTGCTGTTTGTATTTGGGCAGTTCATGTGTGAGATTTGCCTTGTTAAAATCTCTAAGAATAATAATAAGTGAGTCCGGGTGTTGTTGCTCTGTGTCTGTGATGTGATCAGCCAGCTGTTGCAACGCTGCATTCACGCATGCTTGTGGAGGAATATAAACACTCACAAGAATACATGAGGAAAACTCCTGCGACAAGTAGAAAGGCTTACAGTTTATGAAGAGTGCCTCTAAATTAGGACAGCACATCTTCTTCAGCATTGTTACATCTGTACACCAACATTCACTGATGTAAAAACACGTTCCACTATCTCTTGTTTTCCCACATTTGCGTCTTTTAGCGTGCTTGTGCAGCACCGCAGCTCCTCCGACTAAAATGTCAAACAGAACCTACCCAACAAAAACTCATTGAAAAGACATTGAAAAGACAACTTTGCCTGATGTCTCAGCAACATCAATATTTGGTTGAAAAGTGAAAAGACGTCTATAAAAAGACATCCCTCTATGCCTAAATTTGGTTGCAAAGTTAAAGTTGAAAAGACATCTGTTTCAACCATGAATTCATGATTATACATTATATTCTATATATTATCATATCATCATATTATATTTATAATTACTCTCAAAATAAGACAATTCACAAAAAAGTACCAATAAAACATTTATTGGCACTTGTCAGATACATCTGCCAGACCGTCCAGGGGCATGTACAAAACTACTTTAGTATGTACAAAAAATAAAAAAACCCACTTCAAAATATTCTCTGAGCATGTCTTGAGTAGTAACAGCCAGGAGATGAACCCAACGGTGATTGAAAACAAGAAGTGGAGCATCTTTTATCATTTCCATGGCGTGATCGGTGACTGGAAGAGTTGGAGCACTCTCTTATAGAGCTGGACTGCCCTGTAACACCAAGGGAGACAGGAAAATGGGTCTGTGTGGGTGCCTCATGACGCAAAAAGTGACATAAAAGGTAAAACAGAAGTAAAAGGATTAATATCGAATGAAATTAGAAAGATATGGCAGAAAGAGTGGGATAGTGGAACTAAAGGAAGACACTTGCATCACATTCAAGAAAAAGTTTGTCTAGAAAGAAGAACATTTGTAAACAGGAAAGAGGATGTTTTAATTTCCAGAATGTGTATTGGACATTGTACATTAAATAAGTGTTTGTACAGAATAGGGAAACATGAGAATGGTAAATGTGACAAATGTGGTCAAGAAGAATCAGTAGAACACGTAATTATAACATGTGATGCATATGAAAGAGCAAGATTTCATCTAACTCAAGCTTTAAGATCTCTGGGAGTAAATAATGTGTCACTTCAGGTTTTGTTAGGAAATGGCCCAAAGCAATCAAGAATTTATCAAGAATTATTTAATTACCTAAAAGATACAAGATTGATCAATTGATACAAGATTGATCCCAACCATTTAGCGCTCCACACTCCAATCCAGTAGGTGGCGGTAATGCGCCATTTAAGTTGGATTGCCAACCGCCATAAAACACCAGAAGAAGAAGACGAACAAACAGAAACCAAACCAAATGCTGCCGAATAAAATGAGAGGGGAATTCACCCGCAACCAGCGCAAAGACTCGGAGGTGAATACATGTGATTTAAGTTTGTGTAGTTTAAAGCGTGTTTGAGCTGTGGATGTTGTAACTGTTAGTATGAACATCAACAACATTACAGAATCAAATATTCAAAACAATGAACCGATTAATCAAACAACAATCCTTAAACAATCAATTATGTGTCTTTAATTATTCATGAACAACATTCATTAATTAAACCTACGAATACACATTAAACAACAACAATAGTAATGCATAATATGTTGATTAATGTAGCAGGTTTTAATAATCATGTGTTTCATTGTCATTTTGGGTTCTTCTGGTGTGGTTATTGATAGTAGTTAATTAACTTTCGTATCTGCACAACCCTTGTGCACCCTTCGGGACATTTTTCTTTTTTATTCGAATTCCAAAGGCATACATTTTGCCAAAGGTGTGTATTTTGGGGGGAATTTTGATATTTCAACCTCAGTTCCTATAATCCATCTATAATACACTGTGTACACAAAATAGTTACACTCAGGACCTTCAGGACAAAAATGTCCCCATTGAAACCCATTAAAACTGCAATATTTGATCCCAGTGCCATTAAAGCATAAAATCATGAATTCTATGATATTATGCTTTCATTCCGGAGCCCTGGCTTCAAAATTTACATTTTTTACATTTTCCACTTTCCACCAGATGGCGCCATTTTTCTCATGTTTAGCCTATGGAGCAAATACAAGCTTTTCCCCTATTTTCTGTTTGCTGTATTATAGAGCAGTGCAGGCCAAATGAATAAATGATGCAGCTAAAATTGTGTGGGTGTGTTGATATGGATGTTAGAGTGTGTTTTGTATGTGTGTATTGAGAAATTTGTGTGTGTGTGTGTAAAAAAACAACAGTGGCATTATGTAAACAAACTGGCATTTCAAGGGTTAAAATCCTGAAAATTATGGCAGTTTTTTGACGCGGACATTTTTGTCCTCTAAGGACCTCTGAGTAACTTTTTTAAATTGACGCACAAGGGTTAAAACACCGTGACTGATGATAACTGATTATTGTGGTGTTTTGTGTGATGAATATGATAAGTGAATATGCGTTTGTGTTTCAGGGTTTTGCTGAAGCTGCTGATCTGGAGTTTGAATATTCAGATGCTGATAAATGGACTGCAGAACTGTCTGGTGAGAGAGATTCGTTTAATTAATTAATGTACCATTGTAGAAACTGAGTTATGAGAGAACATGAACAAAATGGAGACTCTGAATCAGGGCCGTAGCTAATGGGGTGAAAGGTGGAAACAATTCTAGGGGCCCACAATTCAAGGGGGGGGCCCCACAACAAATTTAACTATTTTTTTATGAAAGGGACCCAGACCAATATACATTCAGGGGGCCAGAATTCTGTGCTACAGACCTGCTCTGAATAACATGTTTGTTATTGTATTACACACTATTTGTGTATCTGTCCTGTAGAGTTGTACAGTTACACTGAGGGCCCAGAGTTTCTGCTCAACAGGAAATGCTTTGAAGAAGATTTTCACACTCACAGTGAGTACTCTTGGTTCTGATAGTCCTGTGGGGTATTCCAGAAAGCAGGTTAAGCGACTTACCCAGGTACGTTTTCTCCGAGTAAGCGGATAACCTCAACTTTCGGTTCCAAAAACGGAGGTGACTTTCAGGGTATGTAAGTAGCCAGTTCTCGGCTCATGCGTGCACTTTTAATAGCAACACAGTGGGCGTGGAAGTTCAGATTACGCACAATAATTATACTTTTAAAGCATTATTATGATGTAATGCAATCTTTACTATACGTCACAAATCTTTCTCTCACACTGCATATTTGCATTCAAAAGTGAACCAATTGTGTACATTGTGCATTTTCTTTTAATTGGAATTGTTTAATAGGCCTACTGTAATATTTTTAACGTAGAACACATTGGACAGGCCTCCACACTTTTAACTGTACAGTGAGAGATTTATGTATTATATTTATCCCTTCTAAAAAAATGTATTTCATTATATTAATTATTAACGTATAAATATCATAGAATAAAATAAGTATAGCACGACATTCTTTTTACAGTTCCTCCAGTCAATGAATATTAATGTTATTTATGAAATTAATTTGATTAATTATAATAATTCCTACCAATTCAAAGCTTAAGCAATTAATCACTCGTTATTCTTCTTCACTAACTAGATAATGTGTGATCATTTCATGGACCACAGATATACCATAGAGGTTAGAGGTTTTATTTCTTATCGCTTTAATTCATGTACTGTACATATAAATGCACACATTTCCAGACTTGTTCATTGTACTCTTTATTATCTGAAAATATAAATGAGACATGCTGTCATTTAAACCTATATTACATATTAATAGAATATGAATGTTAAAGGAATAATTCACCCAAAAATGAAAATTCATTTACTCACCCTTATGCGAAGTGATATGATAGGTGTGGGTGAGAAACAGATCACTTTTACATTCTTCTTCTTGTGTTTTTGGTGATTCACTTTCTTCATGCATATCGCCCCCTACTGGGCAGGGAGACAAATTTCAAGCAATAACATTACTTAAATATTGATCTGTTTCTCACCCACACCTATCAAATCACTTGGATTAAAACACTGGAGTCGTATGGATTACATTTATGCTGCCTTTATGTGCTTTTTGGAGCGTCAACATTTTGGCACCCATTCACTTGCATTGTATGGACCTACAGAGCTGAAATATTCTACTAAAATATTCATTTGTGTTCTGCAGAAGAAAGAAAGTCAGACACATCTGTGAAAGTATGAGGGTGAGTAAATGATGAGATAGTTCACCCAAAAATGAAAATTATCACTTTAATACCTATTATAAAGTTCAGTGTAATCAAATAACATAACGGTCAACCTATTAAACATTAATGTAGCCGAGAGAGGTCTAATATTAATGTTGAATTAAGCTTTTACAAGTACGGTAAAACTTTATAGTTTTATTCATTTAAAAATTCATGCATTCATTTGGTATACTTTCTGTCGAGCACACTCTCAGTCCTAAACCGATGTAGCCCCTAACACTATTATGAGTGAAGACAAAATAATTCTCGTTTACAGTCATTAAAACTTTGTTTTACGTCTCTGATATATGCCGTGCATTTCTTCTTATTGTCTGTTTCCATGGTGATTCGTCAATTCGGTGTTCTGCTGAGAATGCCTTTCTGAGTTCACCGTAATCGCACACATACTCTGATCAAACTCACGGTTGAGTGAACTAACCCAGAACTGGTATTCTGGAACCAAGAACCGCGAGTAAGCAATGCTTGGGTTAATCAACCGGGAGTTCAGGGTTTATTTAACAGTAAGTTAACCTTGCTTTCTGGAACACCCCTCTGGGGTTTATTTTGGTTGTTTGTGTTCTATTTAAAAAAAAAAAAAAAAAAGTTTTGAGTTTGTGTGTATTTGTCAATTTACTCTCTGTCTGTGAAATTTCTGTTTCGCTGTGTTTGCGCAGTGCCCGATAAGAAATGGACGGAGCTGGACTCAGTGCAGCATCGAGCTCATGCCATGCGTCTGCTGGACGGACTGGACGTGATTGGCCGAGAGCGACGGTTAAAAGTTGCCAGAGCTATTCTGTACATGGCACAAGGTAAGGTGTTGTATGAAATGAGTGGTATCAGTGTTTGCTTTTTGTTTCAGGTTTGTTTGGTCAGTGTAGTTAGGAGGTGGAGGTGTTTAATTGAATGAGTGGTCTCAGTTTTGTTTGTTTTGTTTTAGATTTGATGAGCGTAGTTCAGAGTTGGAGGTGTTAAATTACGTGTGTCAGTGTTTTGTTTCAGGTTTGTTCGGTGAGTGTAGTTCAGAGTTGGAGGTGTTAAATGAGTCATGTCAGTGTTTTGTTCAGGGTTGTTTGGTGAGTGTAGTTCAGAGGTGGAGGTGTTGAATGGAAGGTGTGATATCAGTTTTGTTTGTTTTGTTTTAGGTTTGTTTGGCGAGTATTTCAGAGTTGGAGTTGTTAAATGATTTTGTCAGTGTTTTGTTTCAGGGTTGTTTGGTGAGTGTAGTTCAGAGGTGGAGGTGTTGAATGGAAGGTGTGATATCAGTTTTGTTTGTTTTGTTTTAGGTTTGTTTGGCGAGTATTTCAGAGTTGGAGTTGTTAAATGATTTTGTCAGTGTTTTGTTTCAGGTTTGTTTGGTGAGTGTAGTTCAGAGTTGGAGGTGTTAAATTACTTGTGTCAGTGTTTTGTTTCAGATTTGTTTGGTGAGCGTATTTCAGAGTTGGAGGTGTTAAATTACTTGTGTCAGTGTTTTGTTTTAGGTTTGTTTGGTGAGTGTAGTTCAGAGTTGGAGGTGTTAAATGAGTCATGTCAGTGTTTTGTTTCAGGGTTGTTTGGTGAGTGTAGTTCAGAGGTGGAGGTGTTGAATGGAAGGTGTGGTATCAGTTTTGTTTGTTTTGTTTCAGGTTTGTTTGGTGAGTGTAGTTCAGAGGTGGAGGTGTTGAATGGAAGGTGTGGTATCAGTTTTGTTTGTTTTGTTTCAGGTTTGTTTGGTGAGTGTAGTTCAGAGGTGGAGGTGTTGAATAGAATGAGTGGTATCAATGTTTGTTTTATGTTTCAGGTTCATTGATGAGTGTAGTTCAGTGTTGGAATTGTTAAATGGAATGATGTTTATCAGTGTTTGTTTTGTTTGAGGTTTGTTTGATGAGTGTAGTTTGGAGGTGGAGTCATTAAATTCAATGAGTGGTATCAGTATTGTTTGTTTTGTTTTAGGTTTGGTGAGTGTTTCAGAGGGGGAGTTGTTTAAAATGAAAAAGGTGGCATCATTGCTTGTTTGAAATACACTCATCAAACAAACCTGATACAAAACATAGGTGAAGTTGTTGAATGAATTGTATCAGTGTTTTGTTTCAGGTTTGTTTGAGGGTAGTTTAGAAGTGGAGGTGTTAAAATAGAATGAGTGATCAGAGTTTGTTTTGTTTCATGTTCGTTTGGTGAGTGTAGTTTAGAGGTGGAGGTGTTAATTAGGGATGGGCATGAGTACTCGGGTGCTCGGGCATGGCAGCAATGATCGATCATGGAAACGATGATCGAAGGTGATCATGCATGATGTGACTTTTCACTTAATTCGAAATTCAGTGACAATTACCTGACAACTAAACACAAACTTGTCAAAAAGGGAGCTTATTTTAAATTTTGAGATTGATTTTGTAGTTTTGAAGGGTACATTGATTGTCAGAGATCATAGCAACCAATCTGATATAAGATGCTGCAGTGCTATCGTTACGATCATCAAAAGAGAGTGTAATTAACCATGTTTTGAACACCTGTCTATGCAAAACATTTGCTAAACACGTTTTATCATTTAATGCAAGAACTTTGACTCGTTAATGGATATTATTTATTAAAAGTGAATGTTTGTCACTGACTGTAAACCTCCCTGCCTTGGGTGCTGAAATGTTTGCGTGATGTAACACACAACTGCATCTTGACGAAATGGGAGTTGAAGATTTACGCACGAGTGTCCAAGTTAGAAGTCCGAAATAAAGTGTCATTGCACTTTCCCCAGTTGAAAGGTGGAAATTCAGACTCTCCGAGTTGAATGGAACGCTTCATGAATCATCACAGCAACAACAATACAGAGCATCGCGGCTTTCCCCACAGGAGCGAACACTTGGGGAGACACACACACACCATGCGTGTGGCAGTGAACTCAATGCACTGAAGCAGCGCATATACGAGTGTTTCAAACAGCTAGACAGAGTGCAGCTAAATGGAACAGAATGCAGCATCTTCAAAACTGAACTTCAACTTGACACGCATATTAAAAACGCGATGGTAACAGGATGGTCTCCTTTTAAGTCAACTGCAATTTGAAAATAGACAGTTCAGACAGGCACTAAAAAAACTGGTGCACGCTTACTAAGATTACTACGGTAACCTGAAGGAAGAACCGACAGATGCCTGTTGTGCACATTCTTTCATTGAGTTGGGCAGCGAATCTTCACATAATGACAAAATATGATGCATTATATTTTGATTATGCAATCTTTTTTACATTTTCGTAACAGATTATTTCATAATAGCCTAAAATAAAGAATAGACGATACACTGGAACAACAAGATGCAATGCAGCAGCCAAAGATGTTTATCAGACATGTTATTATATATACAGTTATGTACATGTCATTGCCCCTTGAGTACTCGACAATAACTAGAGTAATTAATCGGAGTACTTGAGTAGACAAAATGACCAAATTGCCCATTCCTAGTGTAAATGTAATGAGTAGTATCAGTGTTTGTTTTTGTTTCACTTTCGTTTGGTAAGTGTCGATCAGAGGTGGTGTTAAATGGAATGAGTTGTATCAATGTTTGTTTTGTTTCACGTTCATTTGGTGAGTGAGGTTCAGAGGTGTAGATGCAAATGTAATGAGTGGTGTCAGTGTTTGTTTTTGTTTCACTTTCGTTTGGTGAGTGTAGTTCAGAGGTGCAGGTGTGAAATGGATTGAGTGGCATCAGTGTTTTTGTTTCAGGTTCATTTGGTGAGTGTAGTTTAGAGGTTGAAATGTTAAATGGAATGAGTGATATCAGTGTTTTGTTTTGCGTTTTTTTTGGTGAGTGTAGTTCAGAGATGGTGGTAAATTAAATGAGGTGTTTCAGTGTTTGTTTGTTTTGTTTCAGGTTCATTTGGTGAGTGTAGTTCAGAGTTGGAGGTGCAGCACTGGATGAGGTATAACATCTTCATGCTGTTGGATGTGGGAGCGTTCACTGCACTCATAGAACTGCTCAATATGGAGATTGAGTGAGAAAAACACACAAACAATCCCTAACATTCCAGAACAATACACCTCATAACAGACAACATATAAACATAAACTCTGCCGAATATCTTTCTCAGGAACAGTGCTGCATGTAGCAGTGCGGTGAGGAAACCTGCAATCTCATTGGCTGATAGCACTGACCTCAGGTACAACAAAACACACACTCACACAAAGGTTCAACTGAAATGAATTTTAACTGGTTGATGTTGATATTTAAACAGCAGAGCACCAATATATAAAAACCACACTTATATCTTATACAATATTTACTTTTGCTCACAAAAGATGAACTGGCCGATGATTCATTATCAGTACATCAAATCCTATTTGTGCATGTGCTTTAAGGGTGTTGCTGAACATCATGTATCTAATGGTGGAGACCATCCAGCGAGAAGAACCTACGGACAGTCCAGAGTGGAGAACCATCAGAGAAACCTTTAAATCTGAACTCGGTCAGTGTGTGTGTTTGTTATAGTGTGAGAGACAGGGTTAATTTTATTGTGTTATCCAGTCAATAATCCTTACAGCACCTGTGGTGTTGAGAGTTTCAGAATGGAGATATTTGATGTAATGCATACAATAACAGAGAATAGATTCAGAGAAGATCGATAACTCAAACTTTCTTGTAACTAATGTTTTCAGGTTCTCCTCTATATAACCACGAGCCCGTCTCCGTCATGCTGTTTGGGATGGTGACCAAGTTCTGCAGTGGTCATGCCCCACATTTCCCCATGAAGAAAGTCATGCTGCTGCTGTGGAAGACTATTTTGGTATGTAAGATTGATCAAGGTTTCTATAGGGATGCATAGTTTTATTTTAGGGCCAGGTGGTTTTATTCTCGTCTTGTGTGCATTTTGTTTTGATTGTCAGTTGACTCTAGGAGGGTTCGAGCAGCTACAGAGCAGTAAAATCAGTAAGCGTGTGACGTTGGGTTTGCCGCCGCTGTCTGAGGACAGCATCCATGTGGTGAGAAGCATGAGAGCCGCGTCACCGCCTGCGTCTGCATCTGACCTCATCGAACAACAGCAGAGACGCGCCAGGAGAGAACACAAGGTCATCAACAACTTGCGTTTATCAGATGCAGTTAAAATCATTGTTTAATGTAAACATAAGTGCTGAGAGGAAAAGATGACATGATTTAAAGTCTGACGGCAAACTCTCTTTGCAGGCTCTGATAAAACAAGACAATCTAGATGCGTTTAACGAGAAGGATCCATACAAAGTTGATGACGCTCGTGAGGATGAAGAGGAAAACGATGACAATGACAACTCTCTGGAGGCAGAGCCTTTCCCGCTGGAGCGTGATGAGGTCATGCCCCCGCCCATACCCCACCCCCCCTCTGAGCGGGTCTGTTTCCCCAAAGGACTGCCCTGGGCGCCAAAAGTCAGGTAGAAACTTTATCGGTTTAATGTTTTGTGGGAGCGTTTACTGAAATTTGGGAATGATCTTTTGTTTGAGAGCGCTCTCTGTTTACTTTTTAACAGGGAAAAGGATATTGAGAACTTCCTGGAGTCCAGCCGGAGTAAATTCATCGGTTACACATTGGGAAAGTGAGTTTGTTTTTATAACGTTGACTGTTTTAGAGATCAACTGATACATTGGTTTTACCGATTTATCGGCGCCAATAGTGGCTTTTTTCACAGCAAGTAAAACTAAGACATTTTTGAACATTCAATAAATCAATTTTATTGATTTCAAAATCAGTTATCGGCCTTTTCCACCAGCTAAGTTATCGTTATCGGCAAAATCAGTCAACCTGTAGACTGTTTATTTATACAGTAAGCTGCAGTGAGGTATGATTTCTGTTTGTTTCAGTGACACGGATACAGTGGTTGGTTTGCCCAGACCTATACATGAAAGCATCAAAACTCTCAAACAGGTAATTCATTAACATAACTCCACCCATATCCCCACCAACAGTCTTGCCTCATTAACATATTGTTCTGTTATTTCAGCACAAGTATGTGTCCATTGCTGAGATTCAGATCGCTAAAGAGGAGGAGTTTCAGAAGACGCCACTGTCTGGAGTGAGTCGATATGCACTGGTAGAACTGTCATCTCTCTTGATCTCTTATCAGATGGCTACATCATGTATGTGTGTTTAAATAGGGCGAGGAAGAGCTGGAGTTGTGTGCTACGGAGCTCTTGTATCAGGGTATCCTGCCCAGCTTACCACAGTACATGGTGAGAGATCAGCCCAATACGTGCCAATTTCAATCGCGCTTTATCTGAGCTGTTCTCATACCGACTGTGTGTCGTTCAGATCGCTCTACTGAAGATCTTGTTGGCTGCTGCTCCCACATCCAAAGCAAAAACCGACTCCATCAACATCCTGGCAGACGTGTTGCCTGAAGAAATGCCGTAAGACAAATACAAAATTAACTCTTTGCCAGAGGCTACCCTTAAACTGTTTTTGAACTGAATCCCTTTTTTGTGGTTCCTTTTGAGCTGTTTTTCACATTTATATCTGTGGTAAACATTGTGTAACTCAGAGCACAAAAAATAGCCGAAACATTTTTAATTTTAATGTTTAATTTTCTAACAATAATAGAAAAACATGGACGAGGGTGCAGTGTTGGGGAGTTGCTAGCTAAACCTAGCGACGCTATTAACTTGAATACATTTTTCAGGAACATTACAGTAGATCGGTTATTTTCACAACAGTGTAGCTTTTCTAATAACAAGCTGCTTTTCCAATGAGTAGCGCAGTAGCATCACAATACAGCCGTTAGAGAAATCAAACATGCTTACCTATGGTTAACCGCGCTTTCTCGTAGCGTTGGGAAGTCCAGCACTTTTTTTGGGTTGGTGGGAGAGACCAAATATTAGTTTAAGTATCAACCATTGGAAAATAAATAAATATATTGGTCAAACAATATTCTGAATGTTGACCATACTTTCTGATGTCTCTCTCTCTCTCTCTAGCACTACGGTTCTTCAGAGTATGAAGTTGGGTGTAGATGTGAATCGACATAAAGAAATTATCGTCAAAGCCATTTCAGCGATTCTACTGCTGCTACTAAAACACTTTAAACTCAACCACATATATCAGGTACACACACATTTATTATATATGCACACTAAATCTAAATGAGGACATTGTGTGTTGACGTGTGTTTCTGGTGTAGTTTGAGTACATGGCACAGCATCTAGTCTTCGCAAACTGCATTCCGCTGATCCTGAAGTTCTTCAACCAGAACATCATGTCATACATCACAGCTAAAAACAGGTGAATCTTCACTCGGCCTCCTTACTCAGCATGTGCGTTATTCTGTTGGTAATAACATCGAGTGTCTCTTCACAGCATCTCAGTGCTTGATTTTCCACACTGCGTCGTGCACGAGCTTCCAGAGCTCACCGCTGAGAGTCTGGTAAGACACAACATAATCGTACACATTGTTCTGCTAAATGGGTCATTGAACGTGATGTGTTGTGTTTTTGTACCAGGAAGCTGGCGATAATAATCAGTTCTGCTGGAGGAACTTGTTCTCATGTATTAATCTGCTGCGAATCCTTAACAAACTCACCAAATGGAAACATTCTAGGACTATGGTAAGAACTAAAACCACAAACAAGCTCAACTAATAGAGCTGTTCCATTTGAAGTACCTGGAAGAAAGTTAGTATTTTTAAGCCATTGTTTCCCTTCTGGAACCAAACGTGAAAGTCTCAATTAATGTTAACCTCAGACCTTAATTTACTCAAATCGAAAAACGCTGCTAATAATTTAATGGGGAGTTAGCTTTCCGGTTTGGCCTACAAATAGACCTTCATGTCTAAAAAGCTTAATGTGACTAGTTTCTGATGATGCAGCAATCCTCACAGGCTTCCCGTTTGTTTCATTTCTAGATGTTGGTGGTGTTCAAATCGGCCCCCATCCTGAAGAGGGCGCTGAAGGTTAAGCAGGCCATGATGCAGCTCTATGTGCTCAAACTGCTCAAAGTTCAGACGAAGTATCTGGGGCGACAGTGGAGGAAGAGCAACATGAAAACCATGTCAGCGATTTACCAGAAAGTTCGTCATCGCCTCAACGACGACTGGGCATACGGAAACGGTGAGTGAACATAGAAACTCAGTGCTACTATTTGATTACAGTGCATAATAAAATGTGAATTCCAAACTATGCTGAAGAAATAAACAATTAAAAATTTGGTCTTTGTTATTTGAATCGATTGTTATAAAACAATTTGTTCTGACTCTAAATTCGGATTGGAAGAGCTGTGGTCGAAGCCGTTGTAAAATGTCGATAAACCTGTGACCGCGCAGTACTTTTAAATGCACCAAACTGCTACGTTGCATGACAACTGTTAAGCGCCTACAGTTTGTTGAATGCAGCTGCGTGCGTGAACCGCTAAATTATTTTAGTCAAAATTCTTGACACGATATAAATGAAAACACACTTGATAATATATAAGCAGACGTGAAATAAACTTCTGCCGACTGAAAAAGTGGACAGGCACTGTTGCGCTCCATTATGTGGCGGAAGAATTGTTTTATTCCAGTTAATTACTAATAGATTTTAAAGTACAGAAATTGTGCCAGTGTTTGTCTTTGAGTGTCAGAATTAATCGTGTCCACCGGTGTTTTGGATAGCAGACCTGGACGCACGCCCGTGGGACTTCCAGGCAGAGGAATGCGCGTTACGTGCCAACATCGAGCGTTTCAACAGCCGACGCTACGACAAGAGCCAGAGCAACCCAGAATTCCTCCCGGTGGACAACTGCCTGCAGAGCGTGCTGGGTCAGCGCATCGACCTACCCGAAGACTTCCAAATGAACTATGACCTCTGGCTGGAGCGCGAGGTCTTCTCTAAACCCATTTCTTGGGAGGAGCTTCTACAGTGAGTTCTGCAGTGCCTGTAACGTGTTTTAGCAGCTCTTCACGACAGCGGTTGTGGAAATCACCTTTACGCTGTGTTCTAACCCGACGTGATACGATAAGAAAATAGCAACAAGTGAAGCCTGAAGCGACACAATCACAGCCAATCAGAAAATATTTGATCTTTAATGTACAGTTATGAGGAACAGGATTTTGGACCAATGAGAGTTTACAGTGGGTGGAGCTACCCGGTTCAAATCTACCCTGTAGCAGCTAGTTTGGAAACTCTGATTAACTTGGAAGAAAGGTTTTCGCTTTGCGTCTGGTCAGGACACGGTGTTAATAGAGAAATTATCTTTCAACTACACTATCCAACAACAACAGGAACCATTTCCTGTGTGTGCTTATGTAATATAATACCAGTTCTGTAGTAATCCCATGATTTTTTTACTCTTAGATGTGCTATAAGGTCATTTGACATGTTCTATTGTTTTTGCCACTTTTAAATATTGATTTTCTGTAACTAAATATTAAACCTTATGTTGTCATGAAAGACTGTATTTATCCTGAAGTGTTTTGATGTCTTTTTCAGTGTATTGCTTTATTTACAAGGACTAAATACAATACATGTATCCTGTCTGTGGACCCTGATTGTGTTTGATTTCTTCCTTTTGTTGGTAGTTTCAAGGTTTGTGTTATAAGTCCATAATTTGTACTATCAACTACAAAAGTTGAAAGAGATTCTACTGTAGTTCCAACTTAAAATCGACCCACATTCAACCTGGTACTAAATATGCTGTCTTTAAAATGTTGTTTAACCAATAACGTGGTAAAAAATGGTATTACCCAAACATTTTTGCATTGAATTTGGGTTATAAAACATTTGAAACATTGTGAAAATACCTACCTGGTAGGTATCTTTTAACTCGTAGCATCAATATAACATTTTATTAAGAAAGGCCTGGGTAGCTCAGTGAGTATTGGCACTGACTATCACCCCTGGAGTCACGAATTTGAATCCAGGGCGTGCTGAGTGACTCCAGCCAGGTCTCCTAAGCAACCAAATTGGCCCGGTTGCTAGGGAGGGTAGAGTCACATGGGGTAACCTCCTCGTGGTCGCTATAATGTGGTTCTCGCTCTCGGTGGGGCGTGTGTTGAGTTGTGCGTGGATGCCGCGGAGAATAGCGTGAAGCCTCCACATGAACTGTCTCCGCGGTAACGCGCTCAACAAGCCACATGATAAGAAGTGCGGATTGACGGTCTCAGACGCGGAGGCAACTGAGATTCGTCCTCCACCCCCTGGATTGAGGCGAGTCACTACGCCACCACGAGGACTGGGAATTGGGCATTCCAAATTGGAGAGCAAATAAAAAAAAGAAAGGCCAAGCTGCAATGTTTAACTTATTCGATTTTAAAAGGACAACCTGTATATTTAAATAAGAATTTTTATTTTTTTAGCTGAAATATATCCATTAGGTCACGTGTGTGGAACGTTGTATTTTACTATTTGAGACTTTTGAGACTTTTTGAATGAGCGCACGAGACGTACATTTCTCACGCAAAAACCATTCCCTGGCGCAGCGTGCGCTCAAGATTTGGCGGGATTCTGAGGTAAAACCTCCTAATACATTTATTTAGCTGTACGTGACTCGTGATTTGAATAACAGCAAATTAAGAAATATAAAAAGACAACATTGGAGGCTTATATTTGCATATATCTCACATTAATAAACGTAAATGCTTTAATTTGAAAATGTACTTTGAAAAAACATTTGCAATGCTATCTACCAGGTTGGACGTTGTAATGAGGTAAAACGTTGAAAGGGTACGTACTCTATGGTTTTCAAATTTTGGGTACCTTAAACCCACCAACATACGCTGTAATAAGTACGTGGAATTAGAACACTGTCGCAGCCTTTGCACAACTTTTGACAACGTATTTGTGCTAGCTGGGTTGTTCAACAACAATCTATGTTAACCTTAAACTCATATGTACATCATTTTAAACAGAACTGGCAAAAGTACTTTTAACTGAAATTAATTGCATTTTACATGGAAAGAAGAAATCGTTTTTTTTGGTATAGTCTTCCAGTAAAAAAAAAAACATCTAAACATTCTGAAAACATGACAAATTTCCTTGAGTAAATGTATGAAATGTATACAATTATACAATTTTATAAATGTATAAAAAAAAATTAAAACAATCTTGATTCAAAGGGAAAACATTTTTATTTTTCTTACCCAATTTGAAAATCGTTTTTTAATTTTGTTTATGCATAAACTCCATCGAATTTTGTTTGATTTCTCCGAAAACAAGACTTAGTGTGTTGTGCTGCTTCTAAAGTCATCTTTTTGTGTTTAAAGGATGTTTGGATATTTTTACCAGAAAACAAGAGCTTACTGCTGACAGATTTTTGAGAACAAATTACACAGTACAGACATACAGAAATGACCTAGATGTATTTTCATCTACACTGTTGGAACGTTTTTACAGTCAACAACTCTTAAGACTGTTTCAGCCTCTTCATCAACATCAACTGTTTCTGATCTCTTCAGAAACAACTACAATTAACAAAACTGAATTAACCCCACAAAACTGTCATAACAAAACGCTAGTTCACTGAACTGATACAGTGACCTCTTAATTTTAATTTGAACAAGAACAAACTTTAAACATGATAAAGCTCTTTTGGAAGAAACTCCATCTGTTTACTTGAAACTGTAGGTCCAGAAGATGAAAGTTGTTCACTGTGACTACTTTGGATGATGCTTTTTCAGATGACCCAGCAGTGAACCTACTTAGGTGAAACTCCTCCCACATGGAGGGCAGTGGTACGGCTTCTCTCCAATGTGGATCCTCTCATGTACTTTCAGAGTTCCCGACTGAGTAAATCTCTTGTTACAGTGTGAACACTTGAAAGGTTTTTCTCCAGTGTGAATTCTCTTTTGCTCTTTCAATCGGCCGGCTCTGGTAAAGGTCTTTTCACACTCAAAGCACATGTGATTCTTCACACCAGTGTGTATTTTCTGGTGCGCTTTCAAACTGTCCAGTCGTGCAAAACTCGTTATACAATCAGAACACACATACGGCTTCCCTTTTGCATGAACTTTCAGATGTTGTTTTAGTTCTCTTTGCAAAATAAAACTTTTCCCGTACTGATCACAGGTAAATTACCTTTCTCCAGTGATTACGCACATGTAATGTAAGACTGCTTGCCTGTGTGAATCTCTTTCCATATTGAGTACATGTGTACGGTTTCTCTCCAGTGTGAACTCGAATGTGTCTGTCAATGGCTGCTAATTGTGTGAAAGCCTTCTCACACAGAGGGCAGGCATAAGGCCTCACTCCCATATGAATCCTTTTGTGCAAGTAAAGGCAATTTTTATACCTGAAACTTTTTCCACACTGATCACAAAAGAATGGCTTCTCACCAGTGTGAACTCTTTTGTGATCTATGAGGTTTCTTTTACTTGTGAAACCCCTTCCACATTAAGCACATGAGAAAGTCTTCTCTCCAGTGGGAATTCTCATGTGTTCCTTTAGGTTTACTCTTTCAGGTGTGAAAGGTTTTCCTCCAGTGATGGAATGATGAAATTTCTCCTCCACTTCATTCAGTTCTTCGCTTTTCTCCACTTCCATCAGGCCTAAAATGAACATTTGAAGTCATCAAAAAATAAATTTGAGAGAAACAAAAAAGACAGGAAATTTAAATGAACCCTGATTTAATAATACAAAGAAACTGGGGCCTCATTTTCAGATTTGATCCTAAATTCAGCGGATTTGATCCACGTCAAAAGTGAAGAACAAGCAGGATTTATAAAGTCAGAAACTAATATGAAAATGTTTGAATGTATGCATCAACACCTGGTGTGCCAGTGAGCGCTGGCATTAAGTTGAGATGGGCATTTAGGACTAATAACAATCAGAGGAGTTGTAATAACAAGGCGATGTGAAACAGGAGATGTTAAACAGGTGAGGCAATTGCATTAAAAGGAGCCTCCAAAAAAAGTACTTCAAGTGCAAGGATGGGTCGAGGCTTGCCAATTTGCCAAAAGATACATCAGCAAATAATCCAGCGCTTTGAGAATGATGTTCACCAAAGACCAATTTTAAGGATTTTGGGCATTTCACCTATACAGCGCACAATATAGTTAAAAGATTCAAGGAATCTGTTCAAATCAAAATAAAAAGCCACTTCTGAATGCACGTAATCTCTGCTCCCTCAGACGTCACTGGATTAAAAACTGTCATGTGTCTGTAATGTTTATCATGACATGGGCTCAGGAATACTTCGGTAAACCTTTGTCAGTCAACACCATTCGCCGCTGCACCCACAGATGCAAGTTAACCTCACTATGCAAAGCAGAAGCTATACATCAACACTGTCTAGAAGTGCCGTCAACTTCTCTGGGCTTGGTCTCATCTGAGGTGGAAAGTAGAACAGTGGAATTGTGTTTTGTGGTCCGATTCTACATTTAAAATAGTTTTTGGAAAAAACAGTCATCGTGTTCCCCAGGACAAAGGGGAAAAGATCCGTCCAAGCTGTTATCAGAATGTATGGCACATTATAAATTGCAAATTGCAGCAACATATTCCCCGTACAATTGTGCAGCTGAAGACCTGCATAATGGACGAATGGGGGAAAATTCTGCTTGCTTAACATAAACTTATGTCTTCAGAGTCCAAACACTTTATAAGTGTTATTAGAAGAAATGGTGATGTTACACAGCGGTAAACACTCGACTGTCCCATCTTTTTTGGAACATGTTGCAATCATCTGATTTTAAATGAGTTTATATTCAAATAAATTAAATTAAATTGACAAGGTAAAACATAAGGTGTTGTTGTAGTGCTTTCAATATATCACAGGGTGAATAGAATTAACAAATCACTCCTTTTTGTTTTTATTAACTTTTTCCATACTGTCCCAACCTTTTTTGCAATTGGGGTTATACTGTATGTCAAGCTCATATGTTGGAGCGAGGAGAAGGAGAGATTAATTTAAAACATTGCTAAATCTTATTTTTTTTCTTCAATTTATCCATCAGCCTCTTGTCTTATGTTTTTGAGCACATAAATAAAAACAAATGATTTGACTAAAATATTAAAATGTAGCGTAATCAATGGCAAGAGTATAGCAGAAAAAGAACACGCATGTAGTTTATGCAGGACAGGACTGCTTGTAAACAAGCATGTAAACCTCTTTTTGGACTTACGGTTTAGCAAGAATATGGACATTGGTTGAAGAATGTGGTGTTACAATAAACGTGGTCAATGAATGGATTTATTATTGATAATGAAAATTAATAACTGATGATGAGTTGTTGAATAGGCTACAATATATGGGCAGAAACTGGAAGCTGCACTCAGTTTTGTTTTTTTTAAACTTGCCAACCACAAGAACAAGAACATTCCTTATGAATTAATAAATGAATGACAAACTTGGGTATGTGCTTTAACTGTATTCTTTCTCACCGTATTAGGATATTTGTAGATGTTCTGAAATGTGTCAGACTGCAATTCATACCAAAACGCAAGTACGCACTGCATTCTCAACGCTGCCACAAGGGGCACTATGGCGAGATTAGTGTGAACTATCCACCTCTAAGGTGAGTTTTATTTCTAGTCAACTACTGTCAAGGAGCAACAGTTTGAAGAGAATATTGCTGCGCATGTCAGTTAAAGTCAATATATTGATAGCAACTTACTACCTGAAAACAACACATATAGTTTAACGACACAGGTGTTTGAAGGTGACTCATAACTCTATGCCCACCCCCCCCAAACAGTAACACAAGAACACTCGTTAAGCATGTTCAACCGGACCGTGCTTATCTACTTGCCTAGAGTATGTTTCAGCCCTTAGATTGAGCAAGGTGAGATAAAGTTGGAACCCAATTGCAGTTTAATAAACAATAGCACAAAAAAAGCTTTTCCCCCCCCAAAATAAACATATGACTTGAGTAGGACGGCTCCTATGATCCCATGAACTTCTTAAAGCTCTGAGACCTTAATGTTCCTCGGCATCATTAATGAAAAATCAAGAATGGACACCAACCTCTTTGTTCCTCAGGATCTTCATGTCTCATTCTGCATGCTTCTGGATCACTTAGGTTCTCACTCTCCTCTTCATCAACTCTATCTTTGAAGACTTCAGTTGTTCCTGTTTGTTTGGATGCAGATCTTCACTGAAGGTGTGAAGTGTGATCACTGTGCGGCAGGAGCAGATCTGCAAAAAACAAAAATAAATCAGTTACTGAGTGTATAACAGTGTTTCTTCAACTTTGGACACTTTCATGTCCCAGGGGTTGATTTTCACTAACACGATCAGATTTCAACTTTTTTTTATACAGTTGTGGGCAAAAATATTGGCACCCTTGGTAAATATGAGCAAAGAAGGCTGTGAAAAATATGTCTTTATTGTTTATCCTTTTAATTTTTCATTTAAAATATTCACAAAAATCTAATCTTTAATTAAAGTAAACTAATTGAAAGGGTTTCAATTCTCATAATTAAAAAAATATTTTTCTCCAACGCATGTTTGCCACAATTACTGGCACCCCTAGAAATTCTTATGATTAAAATATATCTGAAGTATATTGCCATTCATATTTTACATTTTCAGTGCACCTCAAAACTGATGTGAAAACTTTTGACCAGGCCTTCATAATTTATTTTTGGTACTTTTTCAATTTTATGTACAGATTTGACTGTTTTAGCATTGTCCCAGACCCAGAGGTAAAAACAGGGAAAATGGGAAGTAGACGTAGACCGATATATATCGGTTTTACCGATTAATCGGTGCCGATAGTTGCTTTTTGGAACTATCATTACCGGCAAAAATCTATGGCAGTAGTTGCCGATAGTTTTTTCATCATTTCAAAATAAGAGTCCCTGGTGTGTTTCGGGGTTGTTTATACTTAAAAGTCCCATGTTATGCACAAATCTCTGAGTCTTCTGGTTATTTGGGGGATTTTGGTTGAAAAATACACTGCATCTAGTTTTGTATTTATTTATGACTCTTTGTCTGTGCATGTCATAGTAAGGAAAAAGGACATTTTTTGACATTCTATACATTTTAGAAAACGATCGGCCGATTAATCGGTTATCGGCCTTTCCCACCACCTTAGTTATCGGTATTGGCAAAATCCACTATCGGTCGACCTCTAATGGGAAGCATGATTTTCTAATTACTGGACTATAAAATTACCATAATTAAACCTACTTATTACTTTAAAAATCAAGGAAACCTTGACGATGATGAAGTGTCATCCCACATTCAATATTTATAACCTCGGATAACATATTTATATCCACAGACAATGTTTAGTAAGCCTTATACTTGTATTATATGCATTTAAAATAACTGTCGCTTACGACAACATATATTGAATCAACTGTCCAGTAACACATACCACAGTTTTGTGTTAACATTTAACGTTAATCGACTGAGCACCACGACTGCTCTGATGACTCGTTTGCAGACTGATCGAGAAGTGACGACAATGATCATTTTAGCAAATTTAAAATAATCAAAAGGCTACAAAAACCATTCATAACGTAAAACAAGCAATCAAAATAATAATCTCTGGAATATTAACATATCCGCTACATGTTGAGTACACTAACAGAAAGACAAGTACGGATGCTGACGATGCCCCTTAGAGGACAGGGAGCGAATTTATTTTCTGAAATAGTTCCCGCGCAACCACAAAACTTCACATGGTTTTACTGCAGTGTTTTAATCGTGATATTTGTGGTAAACCATATTATTATTACAAGAAACTAAAAATGATACAAATTATAATCATAAAATAAAAATGAAACCAAAAGAAAAATCTAGCTAGTTTTGGTTAATACCATCATTATTAATTGGTGGCACATGGCATGGTTACTGCAGTTTTACTACAGTGAAACCATGGTCAATTTTCATAAACATAATTATTTGTATTTTTTTTGGCAGAATGATTATGATTTGCATTACGGTTGTTTTGGTTTTCATGTATTATTACTATGGTTTTACTAAGAATAGCATTGTTAAATTATGGTTACTGTAGTAAAACAATGGTTAATTTTCATAAGGGATGGACAAAGGTATGTAAACTATTGGTTCACAGACCCACTTCGTCACAAAATAACCATTAATAATTTTCCCTGCGAGACATTAACATTTTATTTGTAAAAAATGCCCATATAAATCAGCACATTTCATCATGGGGAAAGAAAAATAAAAGTTTTTCAGTTAAAGATATCACTACAAAGTGGTTTGCTCAATTCTAATAATCTAGTAACAGCAAAACAGTTTACAAACACTAAATATACAAGTACTCAAAGCATAATTACTCTCTCTGACCCTGAATGTGTTTCCCTTTCTACTGAGTGTCTAACTTAATAAAAGTGGACTGGTTTTTCTTAAGGTAAGATTTAGGGTTGTTAGCAATCTCAAGGTTTGTGTTAGGATTATTAAATTAAAAATGTGTACTATCAACAACAAAACCAATTACTGTAAATAACTCAATATAAGATTCTGTGCCCTTTTAATGTCATGCTATTAGCACACTATACCATACAGTTCAGTGTCCTTGGTTATAAGACAAATAAACACATAAATAAATGATAATGAATTAATCCTCCCTATTCAAGCAAGAACTAGCACACATCCCAGCTTGATATTTGCAAATGAATTGACATGATTTCCATAAACATGTTTTCATGCACACCAACAGACTAAACGATGAACGTTGCTCACTGCGACAACTGTGGGCAACACTTTTCATATGACTCAGTAGTTGACATGAGAGGGTGAAACTCCTGCTACATGGACGGCAGTGGTACGGTTTCTCTCCAGAGTTGGTTTTCTCATGTGCTTTCATGTGAGACGACTGAGTGAATCTCCTGTCACAGAGTGAACACTTGTACGGTTTTTCTCCAGTGTGAATTCTCTGGTGCTCTTTCAACTGACAGAGAGTAATAAAAGCCTTCCCACACTCAAAGCACACATGAGCTTTCACACCAGAATGTACTTCCTCATGCTTTTTTAAACAGTCCACCCGTGCAAAACTCTACAAGTGAGGCTTCTCATTTGTGTGAACTCTCAAGTGTCTCTTTAGCGCTGATGCTGAAATAAAATTCTTATCACATTGATCACAATTAAATGGCTTAACTCCAGAGTGAGAGCGTCCATTAAGACTGCTTGCATGTATAAAACTCTTTCCACATTGATGACGTGTGTGGCCTCTCTCCATTGTGGATCGTCAAGTGTTTCTTTAGGTTTTCAAAACGTGTGAAAGTCTTTCCACACTGATGGCACGTATGCACCTTCTCCCCACCGTGGTTCGCCAGGTGCCTCTTAAGGTTTTCGATACGTGTGAAAGTCTTCCCACACCGATAGCACATGTGTGGTTTCTCTCCAGTGTGGGTTGTCATGTACCTCTGAAAGTTCTCTTCAAAGTGAACTCTTACGTGCCTGTTAGGCTTTGCTTACGTTTAAGTCTTTCCACAATGAGGGCAGATGAAAGAACTTGTGGCTTCTGTTTGTTGAGTGCTGTTTTGCAAGAAAGTCAGTTCAGTCTGTAAGCAACACACAGATGTTTCTCCTCCACTTCACTCAGTTCTTCACTTTTCCCCATCACTTCCATCAGGTCCAGAATGAACATATCGAAATCGGCAAAATTTAAAGAGACGTAATAAATGAAATGCAATGAAAATAAGTAACAGTGAACAGGGCAGTCCTACAGAAAATGTCAACCATACCATAGAAAATTCAAGTTTAAATCAAAGGAACAGAACCATTTTTAAACTGTTTATTTAGGTCTATATTGTACTGTACTATAGTGCTATTATGGACTTTTTATGAAACTGCATTGTTTATCCACCTTTTATAAGGGCGCACCACTAATAAAACAACATTTTTTAAAAAGACGTATTTCATGGTTACAAACGAGTGGTCAAATGTCTCTTTATTTTCACTTATGTGAACAATAAAAAATTTCCAGCAAGACAAGGAATTATCTGAGAAATATACACACTTACCATGTCATAGCAGCGCTTGTTCTTTTACCAAGATAATTCAGATAGATCTCAGACTCTTGCTTTGATCTGTGATGTATTTCAAGATTTCTGCATCTATAGCTAACATTTGGGAAGGGGTCATTTTGACAGGCTTTGCTATTTGATTTGTAATTTGCAAAACGTTGCTGTGCTGCTCGGCGTATATCCCTCACACGGCCGCAAGAGGTCGCGCTCACTCACTTTGACTGAAGCGGTCAATGTTAAAACAGCCTGTTGTTGTGTAGTTACTATTCAAGGCCATAAATATGGTGGGGGAACTTGTCTAAACTGAAGCTTTCTGATGCCTGGACTCTATCTGCAAGGGTTTATGATTAACATCCAAATTTGAATAGCATGCACAACTGCTGGACAAAGTTATGAGAGTTTTGCTGCATTTTCATATTGGCATATTGCATGTCAATTCTCTATCCCTATATCATTTGCTGGGTTTGACTATTTCAAAGCCCTTTTGTTATTTCCAATGCTTTCTAACTATAATTACAAATCGTGTTAGCTGCTTTCTTTGTTCTTCAGCATCGTTAATAAGCTCATCCGTTCCAGAGTGGTCAAACGACTCGTGAGTCGGTTCGTTTGAACCTTAAAAAAAAAAAAAGAATCCATTGGCGAATCGGACATCATTACAAGAATCGGCCTGCTTTGTCTTTATTCCAGCTTTATTCTAGTTTCTTTATTTGCTTTGTGCTATAACGATAGTGTGTGCCATTAGATTAGAAACAGAGAGAGGACATATATTTTTGTCTTACACTAAGTGGATTTTGAAGAGGGTCGGTCAGTGTCTATCTCTCATTTATAGTCCCATTCAAGAGTGAAATTCACGCGTCCACAAAGTGCAGTTCAAACTACATGCGCTCTGAATAAATGTGTCAAAAATGAATAAATGATACTTTTAAGCCAGTTAGTGGCTTAATCAAGAGAGTTTTTGAATCAGTGGAAACTGACACCAGAACAGTTTGAAAAGCTTAATTTCTTCCACCTCCATATACAGCATCAGAAGGCAACTAAGAAAACACATCACCAGCCTGAAACATCACTCTTCTTCTTCTTCTTCTTCTTCTTCCGGTTTAATAGTCGCTCACTTTTTGTGAGCATTACCGCCACCTACTAACATTAAATGAATTACAGGGGGTAGTATCACATTTGATTTAATTCTTGGTGAAATATAAATACATTTATAATTATAGATTAAGAGACCATTCCAAAATGTTCTTAAATCAGCATCTCTACTTGTATGGCAGCAATTCCAGTGTCTGTTGAACTCCAACACAAGCACACCTCATTCTGCTTAATGAGTACTGATTACTGTGGGTAATGACCGTCAGTGTTTTTACTCTCAGGCCATTTTCCATATGAACAATTAAACTGCCTTCAGGACTCCCCCACAGCGCACTAATGTCAATAAATATCTCATGTACATATGTAAATCATGTCACTCATTTAATTAACTGTACATACCCCTACCTTGCACATACATTACCACTTGCACATGTGCTTACGCCATTCTATGTTATATGTCCTATTATTTGCATGTCTGTTTATACTCTTACCTTGTTTTATATTCTGTGTCTCACTGTGATGTCAAAAAATGTGATAGCCACATTATGTAAACGTATTTCTTATGTTTAATACGTTTTGGATATTGAACTCAAGTTCATAGGTTTTCAAAAAATTAAAGTAATCCACTGTCTTGACTACTTTTGAGTTTTGTCTGGGTTTTTCAATGTTCATTTAACTCATGTCTGTAAGTTATAAGTTGAAAAAGAGGAAGGGGGAGGCGGGGTGTTACCGAGCTGGAAATACAGAGAAGTTGCCGCCTTTTTGAGTGAGCTGGAGTAGATACACTTCTGTTGAGTTACACAAAGACGGCGAGGAGGTGAGTTCGTATTTTTTAATTCGTGTTGATAAAATGTAACAACGTTGCCACTTTCTTGCGTGGTGAAAAGCGAATGTGACTGCGCCAGTTCTTTAAAACATGGAGAAACCTGGATATTATTCTAATGAAATTAATGACTTTATTAGCACCTGTTGTCCTACTAGGAATGACTTCCCAAGCCAGTGTTAAAGCTTGTGTAACATTGTTCTTGTTAAAACTAATTTGATATTTTTAAGCGGATAAGTTCATGTAAGTTCATTCAGTGTAAATATGGAAACTGGCAAACATGCCTTATTAGTCAAGATGAGAAATAAATTTGAAGTGTTTCTTAAAGGGCCCTGGGTAGCTCAGAGAGTATCGACGTTGACTACCACCCCTGGAGTCGCGAGTTTGAATCCAGGGTGTGCTGAGTGACTCCAGCCTAAGCAACCAAATTGACCCGGTTGCTAGGGAGGGAAGAGTCACATCCTCATTTGGGGTAACCTCCTCGTGGTTGTGATTAGTGGTTCTCGCTCTCAATGGGGCGTGTGGTAAGTTGTGTGTGGATCGTGGAGAGTAGCATGAGCCTCCACATGCTGTGAGTCTCCGCGGTGTCATACACAACAAGTCACGTGATAAGATGCGCGGATTGACGGTCTCAGAAGCGGAGGCAACTGAGACTTGTCCTCCACCACCCGGATTGAGGTGAGTAACCGCACCACCATGAGGACCTACTAAGTAGTGGGAATTAAATACAAGACGTAACCATTTTTATTTAGGATTAACTTGATTGTAATTTTCTTGCAGACGAGGAGACATTCTTGCACTCATAAAAAAATAATAATCAACATTAATTTTTGTCCAAGCAAGAACTAGCACATATTGCAGCTTGACAGATTTTTGTGAATTCATTACAAAGTACAAATACTAGCATGTGAAAGTATTAATTATCTCATAGCAAATTTGTCTTTCAACAACTACGATTCATAAAATTCAGTTATCTCTACAAAACGTGGCATTTCAGAGCAACACACTAACAACAAGAACTTCAGTATATGAAAGTTTAGCAAAGTACCATTAGATGATGTAGCACTTTTTGGAGAAGCTCCATTGTTGAAAGTAACCCTGTTATATTGATAGCATTAGACCTCAAGATGATTTTTGCTCACTGAGACTTGTTTTCAGATGTTTCATTAATTTTTTATCAAGTGAAACTCTTCCCACATGTAGTGCAGTGTTATGGCTTCTCTCCAGTGTGGATTCTTTCATGTGGTTTTAGGTGAGATGACTGAGTGAATCTCTTGTGACAGTGCGATCACGTGTAAGGTTTTTCTCCAGTGTGAATTCTCTGGTGCTTTTTCAAATCGCCACCTGTAGCAATGTCTTCTCACAGTCTTCTGGTGTGCTTTTACATCCACCAGATGTGAAAAACCCTTTCCACAAATAGAACAGAAAAGATGCTTCTACTTTTTATGAACTTTCAGGTGTCTTTTCAGAGCTGATTCCACAATAAGTTTTACCGCACTGATCACAGTTAAATGATCTTTCTCCAGTGTGAGAGAGCAGATGACCGTGGAGAATTTGTGACCTTTTGAAACTCTTTCCACACTGATCACATGTGTGGCTTCTCTCCAGTATGGATTCTCATGTGATTCTCGAGTACTACTTTATGTGTGAAACTCATTCCACACTGATCACATGTGAAAGGTTTGTCTCTAGTGTGAACACTCATGTGCCTGCAAAGGCCTTTTTTATATGCAAAACTCTTTCCACACTGAACACATGTGAAAGGTTTCTCTCCGGTGTGAACTCTACTGTGGATCTTAAGGGATTCTTTATGTGTGAAACTCTTTCCACACTGATCACATGTGTGCGGCTTCTCTCCAGTGTGAACTCTCATGTGCCTCCAAATGCCTTTTTTACACGAGAAACTCTTTCCACACTGAACGCATGTGAAAGGTTTCTCTCCAGTGTGAACTCTAATGTGGATCTTCAAGGTTTCTTTTTGGTTGAAACTCTTACCACACTGATAGCATACGAGAGGTTTCTCTCCAGTGTGAACTCTCATGTGGCTTTTCAAGGTTTCTTTTTGGTTGAAACTCTTTCCACACTGATCACACGTGTACGGCTTCTCTCCGGTGTGGATTCTCATGTGGCTCTTCAAGGTTTCTTTTCGTATGAAACTCTTTCCACACTGATCACATGTGTACGGTTTCTCTCCAGTGTGAACTCTCATGTGAAACTTAAGGTTTTCTTTGTGTCTGAAACTCTTTTCACACTGATCACATGTGTACGGCTTCTCTCCAGTGTGAATTCTCATGTGATCCTTAAGGTTTCTTTTACACGCGAAACTCTTTCCACACTGATCACATGTGTGCAGCTTCTCTCCAGTATGAACACTCATGTGGTTCTGAAGGCCTTTTTTAGATGCGAAACTCTTTCCACACTGATCACATATGTGCGGCTTCTCTCCAGTATGAACTCTCATGTGCCTCTTAAGGTTTGTTTTTTGTCTGAAACTTTTTCCACACTGATCACATGCGTGCGGTTTCTCTCCAGTGTGAACTTTCATGTGTTTCTGAAGGGTTTCTTTTTGTGTGAAACTCTTTTCACACTGATCACATTTGAACGGTTTCTCTCCAGTGTGAACTCTTAAGTGTCTCTGAAGGGTTTCTTTTTGTGTGAAACTCTTTCCACACTGCTGGCATGTAAAAGGATTCTTGTCAGAATGAATTCTTATGTGCCTCTTAATGCTTTTTTTATGTCTGAAAGTCTTTCCACACTGATCACATGCATGTGCTTTCTCTCCAGTGTGAACTCTCATGTGGCTCTCAAGGGTTTCTTTATGTGTGAAAGTCTTTCCACAATGAGGGCAGGTGAAAGTATTTATGGCTTTTGTTTGTTGAGTTCTGTTTTGTATGAAATATTCAGTCTGTGAGCAACTTAAAGATGTTTCTCCAGTGATGAAATCATGATGTTTCTCCTCCACATCACTCAGTTCTTCACTTTTCACTTTCACGTCCATCAGGTCTAGAATGAACAGATAAAATCATAGAGACAAATGTGCAATGAAAATAAATAATAGGGCAATTCCACTGAAATGTCAAGTACATTTTTAAGCAAAACCCCTTTAAATTGTTCTTTTAGGTCTATATTTTACTGTATTATAATGCTATAATGGAATGTACAAATTTGAGTTGTTTATCCACCTCACGAGGTGTGCACCATTTCTATAAAAAAAAGAGAGAGACTGTTTTCTAGAATAATAAACAGCTGTTAGCACATTGATGTTATCACGTTTTAGTGCTGTGTCACGTCCGTAATGTTTTATAGGTTAGGTTTTTGTCACTCACAACAATATTCATTCAAATATGTTGATACTTTCTGTACAATGTAAACTTATGTTGATGAGAAGTATGAAGAACAAATGGTCTCCCTTCTTTACTTTAAACTCATATAATAATGCGTTACTGTCGTGATGGTTACGGGTGCTTCAAATCAAATCATATGGATATCGGGAGAATCACAAAAACAGCCACCGTTCATTCTTTTACCATGACAATCCATGATCGCTGACTATTACTTTGATCTGTGACGTATTTCATGCTTTCTGCATCTATAGCCAATATTTAGGAAGGGATCATTTTGACAAGCTTTGCAATTTGAATTGTATTATGAAAAACGTCTCCAGTTACACATGTAACCTCGGTTCCCTGAGATGAGGGGAACGAGACATTGCGGTGAAACACTTTTGGGCAATTCCTTCACCAACGACCTAGTTGAAGCCCTTGTATCATAACGCCAATCGCATGATTAGCAATGGTGTTTCATCCCCGCCCTTTTAGGCGTGCATTTGCCCTATGTAAGCGCGCTCTCAATCACCATTTCTTTAGAAGTTTTCTGACTGAAGGACAAGAACGAATCGCTCAAACCTCGAAATTCTGAAGTAGTAGTGGGGCCAGGTTTCACAATGTCTCGTTCCCTTCATCTCAGGAAACCAAGGTTACATGTGTAACTGGAGACGTTCCTTATCAATTGCGATGAATCACTTTTGGGGAGTCCAATCACACCATACTACATAACGCCATACTGTAGATGCACCAGGGTATAAACACTTAGAAGAATATGTATATGAGGTCACAGGCCCATTGCGCAGTGACTTATTATAATATTTCTTTAAGTGTGTATGAAAATGAATAACCCCACATGGTGAAAACCAGCCGGGAAGTTAATCTTAATCTGAGGATCAATAGGGGCCTGGGTAGCTCAATGAGTACTGCCACTGACTACCACACCTGGAGTCGCGAGTTTGAATCCAGGGCGTGCTGAGTGACTCCAGCCAGGTCTCCCAAGCAACCAAATTGGCCTGGTTGCTAGGGAGGGTAGAGTCACATGGGGTAACCTCCTCGTGGTCGCTATAATATGTGGTTCTCGCTCTCGGTGGGGCTCGTGGTGAGTTGTGCATGGATGCTGTGGAGAATAGCGTGGGCCTCCACACGCGCTACGTTTTGAGATTGAGATTCGTCCTCCACCACCCGGATTGAGGCAAGACACTATGCCAAAATGAGGATGAGGGGAGAAAAGTGGAGGAAAAAAAATCTGAGGATCTAGGAGTCATATAATACACACAGTATAATTAACCCCTTCATAACTATAGGTAGGGAGGGAGGTTTTATTCTTATTGGAAGTGCTTGTGACTTCTAGTAGGAGTAAATTGGATAGCAACTGACACAGGTAGTTGTATTAAAATTATAACCGGTAGCCTGCCTGTAATAAGGAGCTTGGGCTCACCCGCTGGGTGTTGGAATAGTAAGCTCTCTAAACAGAGAGGACTCGCAAAGCGATGGAAGCCACATCTAGGTTATAAAACCTTGCAAAGGTGTTCTGCGAAGACCATCCTGCTGCAAAGCATATATCCTGTAGTTATACACCGTTTGTCCATGCCCATGAAGGGGCCATGCCTCTAGTTGAATGCGCTTTTACGCCAATAGGGCATCTCAGGCCATGTGATTCATAAGCTAGGGCGATCGCATCAACGATCCGGTGAGAGAGCCTTTGCTTGGAAATGGACATGCCTTTTGTGCCTCTTCCATAACAAACAAAGAGCTGATCTGACAGTCTAGACTGGCAAAACAAACAAATGCATCGACTGCTCCTCATCCAAATTAAATGGTGGGGGAAAGAAGGCTTGTAGGTGGACCACTTGAGCCCTGAAGGGCATGGATAGAACCTTAGGCACATATCCTTTCTGGATTGACAGCGGCTTTTGAAAGACCCAGCCCAAATACCAGGCATGAGCTGTCAACCGACAGTGCCTGCATATCACCCACCCATTTAACTGAGGCCAGGAGTGCGGTCTTAGGGAAAGCACACACAACTCAACAAATTCCTATTGTTCAAACGGGGGGCTTGTGAGTACCTTCAGCACCAAGTTTAAATCCCAAGTTGGGACTGTAGCAGGGCGAGGGGGTTTAGGGGCCTCACTCCCTTAAGGAACTGAAAAATAGAACATGTCTGCCCATGGAGAAGCCAGTCTCCGGGGAGTGGTATGCCGACATAGTTGCTACCTAAGCGTCGATGAAGTGAGAGCCGCATTCAGCTGCTCTTGGAGGAACGCAAGGATCTCAGCTATGGAGCAGTTCACTGAGTCTTCACCACGTGAAGAGCACCAATATGTAAACACATGCCACATACCGCATAGAGGCGCATCGCGGACAGTGCTGTAGCTTGCAGAATGACATTCACCCCAGCGGGGCGTGGCATTTCTGTGAGCTACCACTGTCATTCGTCTGATCGAATCAGAACGTGGTGATTCGCTACCTCGGAATGCAAAGCCTTCAAGGCTAAGAGACAGCTAGTATTTCCAGACGACTGAAGAGCTAGGCGCCCGCTGCACAGTGCACATTAGCCTGCGCTGAACACATCTATGATTACCACCTTTTGCCGGAAGACCTGACCCAGCATGATGCTGTTAAAAGTTTGGAGCTGTCCAAGGTGCTAGAGCAGCCAGACAGCAGCGAGTTATGCCAATGCACATGCGCCCTGGTGCCAGGCTTGCTGCCAGCATTGGAGATCTCATGCAAAAGACCTAACAATGCAATCGTGGATGCTCTTCACCCAGTTTGACATTGCCATTTGTACAGCCTAGGCCTCAGAGTAGTAAATTCCTGTGTTCGCCCAACAGAGCCTCTGATCGGGCAAATAACAGCCCATCATAGAATGTGCACACCGCTCAGCTTCAACAGAGCGAGCGCTGCATCGATACACTTCGAGAGTGTGGAGAGCCAAGGAAAGGACTCTGAATTAATAAGCTGTTCCCTCAAATGCGAATCTCAAAACAGCCTGAGACGAGGGCGCAACTCGGCCATGAAAGTACGCTTGCATCCTTTAGATTTATTGACGCAAATCAGCTCAAGGGCAGATGTGTGGTAAGATCTGTTTTTGAGATACTGTTTTCAATGGCCACTTGCGAGTGTGCGATTCAAGCGTCTCTGATCTAATATGGGCTGAAGCCCGCCATCTTACCCTGAAATGGAAGACATCGGCTGTACAACCTTTGTGTACACCGCAGTTCGGAACAATCTCTATCAAGTTATCTGCGAGGAGATTGTGAGTTCCTGCGTGCAACATAGACCATAGATGACCAAACGCCATAATCGAGATAACGGGTGCATCGGTAAAATAAGTGTGAAGGGCTTCTTCGAGTGCCTCGTGCAGTGTAATAAGTGCTTTTCTCTTTTGAGAACATCCTTTATTTTAACACAACACTCAGAAGCAACATTCTGTGTAATATCCCAGTCCCAACGAACTCCCGCAGGGAGAGGGAGAGAAATGAGAATGAGCGCTTTTCTCTTTTTTTTGTAAGAATCATACTTTAATTAACACATCACACGTAAACAACATGTTTAACATCCCGGCAGGCGGGAAGTGAACAGCGCATGATTTGTATTTTCTTCTCATACAGCGAATGCTTTCTCTTTGTGAGAACATTCTTATGTGAACACCACACACAGAAATATATTTGTGTAAGCTCTGGCGGGGAATGAGCAGCATGTGAATGTGTGTGTGCATCTCTTGCAACAAGCGCTTTCCCTTTTGTGTGAGAACATTGGTTGTGTGAACAGAAAACACAGAAACACATTTGTATATATGTGTTTATATATATATAATTATACATGTATAACAAATTTCAAATAAAAGTAGTGCAATTCATGGAGTAAAACACAGCAACCGTTATAATAAACTCAAGCTAACTTACACTGAGATGACTCTAGAAAATGTATTTACAAGATACAGGTGCATCTCAATAAATTAGAATGTCATGGAAAAGTTTATTTATTTCAGTAATTCAACTCAAATTGTGAAACTCATGTATTAAATAAATTCAATGCACACAGACTGAGGTAGTTTAAGTCTTTGGTTCTTTTAATTGTGATGATTTTGGCTCACATTTAACAAAAACCCACCAATTCACTATCTCAACAAATTAGAATACATCATAAGACCAATAAAAAAAACATTTTTAGTGAATTGTTGGCCTTCTGGAAAGTATGTTCATTTACTGTATATGTACTCAATACTTGGTAGGGGCTCCTTTTGCTTTAATAACTGCCTCAATTCGGCGTGGCATGGAGGTGATCAGTTTGTGGCACTGCTGAGGTGGTATAGAAGCCCAGGTTTCTTTGACAGTGGCCTTCAGCTCATCTGCATTTTTTGGTCTCTTGTTTCTCATTTTCCTCTTGACAATACCCCATAGATTCTCTATGGGGTTCAGGTCTGGTGAGTTTGCTGGCCAGTCAAGCACACCAACACCATGGTCATTTAACCAACTTTTGGTGCTTTTGGCAGTGTGGGCAGGTGCCAAATCCTGCTGGAAAATGAAATCAGCATCTTTCAGCAGAAGGAAGCATGAAGTGCTCCAAAATTTCTTGGTAAACGGGTGCAGTGACTTTGGTTTTCAAAAAACACAATGGACCAACACCAGCAGATGTCATTGCAACCCAAATCATCACAGACTGTGGAAACTTAACACTGGACTTCAAGCAACTTGGGCTATGAGCTTCTCCACCCTTCCTCCAGACTCTAGGACCTTGGTTTCCAAATGAAATACAAAACTTGCTCTCATCTGAAAAGAGGACTTAGGACCACTGGGCAACAGTCCAGTTCTTCTTCTCCTTAGCCCAGGTAAGACGCCTCTGACGTTGTCTGTGGTTCAGGAGTGGCTTAACAAGAGGAATAAGACAACTGTAGCCAAATTCCTTGACACGTCTGTGTGTGGTGGCTCTTGATGCCTTGACCCCAGCCTCAGTCCATTCCTTGTGAAGTTCACCCAAATTCTTGAATCGATTTTGCTTGACAATACTCATAAGGCTGCGGTTCTCTCGGTTGGTTGTGCATCTTTTTCTTCCACACTTTTTCCTTCCACTCAACTTTCTGTTAACATGCTTGGATACAGCACTCTGTGAACAGCCAGTTTCTTTGGCAATGAATGTTTGTGGCTTACCCTCCTTGTGAAGGGTGTCAATGATTGTCTTCTGGACAACTGTCAGATCAGCAGTCTTCCCCATGATTGTGTAGCCTAGTGAACCAAACTGATAGACCATTTTGAAGGCTCAGGAAACCTTTGCAGGTGTTTTGAGTTGATTAGCTGATTGGCATGTCACCATATTCTAATTTTTTGAGATAGTGAATTGGTGGGTTTTTGTTAAATGTGAGCCAAAATCATCACAATTAAAAGAACCAAAGACTTAAACTACTTCAGTCTGTGTGCACTGAATTTATTTAATACACGAGTTTCACAATTTGAGTTGAATTACTGAAATAAATGAACTTTTCCACGACATTCTAATTTATTGAGATGCACCTGTATATCCCTTGAACATGTGAAGAATTACCTACTGGATTTTATTCCAACTCCCTAAAACTCGTTTTAATGTCTGCGTTTTTTTTTCCTTGACCACAAAATATTGAACAGCAGGGGGTTTAATTCGCATTGTGTTTATTGCTTTTAAAATATCGCTTGCTCTCAGATCATAAAGTGTTCCTTATTCAATAGCATGTTCTGCCGATGGACCTGACAATTTACAGTCATTATCACACAATCAATGTACTATTTGTATTTAAAAATGTGATTCCCAAAAACATAAACTACATAAATTATGAAGACGTAAAATATAACAGCGCACTAGCATAACTGTCCAAATTAATCCAGTTTAGAGACATTTCACTTTTTTACCTTGAAAAGCCTTTTGAAAAGTCAATCCCTTTTTTCTACCAATAAACACGTTTAAACGGGGAAAATGAGATACAGGTTGGGCCGAAAATTGAATTGAATCATTTTCAAATAGAAACTAGACAAACTGAGCAATGGGAGTGGGGAACGAAAGTTATGAATCGAAGAACAAATCGTCAGTAGTATATTGTGGAGAGCAAAAATGACACATACACACTGATAAAACCAGCATCCATTTACTTCCCAACCACTGCCCCATGCATTGATGTAATGCTAGTAAAGTAAAGTTTTGTCTTTTGAAGTCTGTCACGCACCCTCCCTCTCTTTAGGATGCACATGCATTATCTCGCACTCAAAAAAGTACTTGATGAATGAGTGTCCCACATACATGTGTAAGGTAGGCAATTGGTTCTTAAGAAAGCCAATTCACTGATTTGAGCCAATCACAACGTCCTGTTCGAAAAGATATGCAGTCGATAGGACAAAAGAGTCTATTCCTATCTAGAGTCGACTCCAATTCTATGGCTTGTCAGAGTCAAGGAATCGACTCTTTTGGAGTTGACTCCCCATCCCTAATACAAGGCCATATTGCAATTTCAATCGTAATTTGATTCAATTCATAATACTGCCTTGATGGGCATTATACAGATATCTCAAGAGTTCAAAATATGCCAGTGTCCTGGAAATATATTCTACCTATTAGGATGTGCAACCAACACCATATTTGCATAGTTTTTGGGGTAGGCAGGGGCGTAGTTTCCAGGGGGAAACTAGCAAGTACAGCCCGTACCATGATCAATGGAAACATGTAAATGCTTCTCGTATATGTTTCAACATGTTTGTAAAGCTGATCTTTATAAGATGTTTAGCAGATGTTAATTAGATTGTGATGCTTTTCAGATGAAAGGATCTAAAACAGACATCTCGGAGATGTACGTGTTACCACATCTGGGCAGTTTCACACCCTGAGAGCACACATTCATCACCTAGACGTCTATTTGATGTGTGTGATTACATCTGGAAGACGTATTTTTTAGGTTGTTTGCTGATCTGCAATATGTCTAAAAGACGTTTCCTCTCAGATGTCAATAAGATGTTCAGCAGATGTCTTTGAGACGTTTATGATTAAAACTGTTTGCAAATCTGATCTTTTTAAGATGTTTAGCAGATGTTATTTAGGATGTGATGCTTTCCAGATGAAAAGATCTAAAACAGACATCTCAGAGACATATGTTTGCTATCTGGGCAGCGTTTTCCCCTTATAATTGCTTTTTATAATTGTCACATAGTGCATTTTCCCCATTATTTTTGTTACGTTTATCAATCTATTGGGGGCTCAGTGAAGAATCGGTTCAAAAGAGTGAGCCATTAGAGAATCGGACATCCTTATTATGGAGTAATTTACAAACGATTCACGAACCTGTTCGGTGGAACCAAATGAAAGAATCGGTTCATAAGAACAGTTCGTTCGCGAATCGACCCGCTTGGTCTTATTCGGTTTCTTTTATTCGCTTTCTGCTGGTGATGTAAGATCGTGTGTGCAGTGAGATAAAGAGAGAAACACAGAGAGGACATATTTTTGTCTGACACTTACTGGATTTTGAAGAGGGTCGGTCAGTGTCTTTATCTCTCATTTATAGTCCCATCTAAAATAGCTCCGGTATGATGATGAAGCAGTTGAAATTGACGCAATCATAAAAGTGCAGTTCAAACTATATGCGCTCCGAACAAACCAGTTTATAATAATGATATTAAACGAGAACAACATGAAAGCACTTGTCAATAGACTAAAACATCACTCTTCTTCTGGTGGTTTCATGGCCACTCTCTCCTTGTAAGCATTAACGCCACCTACTGAACATTACAGGGGAGACAGGACTAGCGCCAAACATTTTAAAGGTGCACTCAAGTCATTTTTCATCATTAAAATAGTTCTACTTCTAAAGCTATAAATAATAATTTCGAAACATGTGCATAAAATAATGACTATTCACATAAAGACAGTCATATCAGTACCCTTATAAAAGTTGTTTTATTCTACATGGAGAGGGTCCCATCAGGAGGGCTGCCATGTTATGGTCACATGACCAGTCCAGAAAACGACTTGCTTAATCTCACTAACCACTCTGTTATTGGACACTTTCACTTATGGATTGGAAATCCATTGCTCATTACTGACTGTGAAAAGTGAATTTCTACAATGGCTAGTGGCGGAATGGCTGTCGGTAGCACCGGGCGTTTTCCCAGTGGGCCACTGGGTAATTTGGGCTGGCCCGTTGCTGCGAACATACCGGCCCGTCCTACAGGCGATATAGGCAGCCACCCCATTAAAGAGTATCCATTCAAAATACTCTGTAGGGTAAAGCTAATACAAAGGCTTTTATTTTGAAAAACTGAAATAACTTTTTTACAAATATACTTACACATCGTGGCGCATTTTCGCATATACGCAATAATTTTGTACCTCGCGTGGACCTCAATTTTTTTTTATCCCCTTTTTCTCCACCAATTTGGAATGCCCAGTTCCCACTACTTAGTTAGGTCCTCGTGGTGGCATGGTTACTCACCTCAATCCGTGTAGCGGAGGACAAGTCTCAGTTGCCCTCACTTCTGAGACCATCAGTCCGCACATCTTATTATGTGACTGTTGTGCATGACACCACATAGACTCCCAGCATGTGGAGGCTCACGTTACTCTCCGCGATCCACACACAACTTACCATGCACCCTATTGAGAGCGACCACGAGGAGGTTACCCCATGTGACTCTACCCTCCCTTGCAACCAGGCCAATTTGTTTGCTTAGGAGACCTGGCTGGAGTCACTCAGCACGGCCTAGATTCGAACTCATGGCTCCAGGGGTGGTAGTCAACATCAGTACTGGCTGTGCAACCCAGGCCCCGGACCTCATTTTTTGACATACAAATCACAATAATGGTGACAACCAAAGACAACATATTAAGTATAAGATGAGCTCCAAATGATCACAAAATGACACAAAACTGCAAGTTACAACAAATAAAATAATTGTAGCGTAAATAAAATCGGCAAACAGTAAAGCTATAAGTAGTACATAGTCATTTTCATAATTTATTCATAACACAGGGAGCTAAAGTGCGGCTTGCTGAATAATGCTCACGCCTGATAAAAATGCAGAAATCATGAAAAATATTACTTTGTAGCTTTTTGAGTCTTTGAGTCTTACTTTGTTTAAAGGATAGCAGAAAAAGCGCTTTGTGAAAGCATTGGGCTTTTCACTTTTTCTCAACAATAATCTGGGGAAATAAAACACTGCAGATATAAAGACGCAACAAACTTACATAGAGGGAAAATATGAGCAATTAATCTGCAAAGATCTACACTTTAAGAGGTATGTTTATTTTGTTTTACATATATTTATATTTCTTTATGTTTATATATATGTATATATTCTGGCCAACTTTTTTTTTTTTTAAATAAACATTTACACATAGTTATGTGAGTAACTGACATGAAATTTTAAGTATTGTCATCAGTGTCCTGCTGTGTGACACTTTCTTCATCTAACTATTTTAAACAACATTTTATGATCTTGTATAGCTATATATACATTGTGGTGATGGGGCATGGTCGTGTGTCTGTCTGTGGGAGAGAGAGAGTGGTTATCATTATCTCTAACACCTGTTTCTTGTTGTAGCTGTGACGGAGGGAGACATAAAAAGGCGCACGAGGCGTCAGAGTGGCAGAGAGAGAACAGAGAGAATGAGACTGTACCTGTACCTGTGTGTGTGTGTGTGTGTGTGCGCGCTTGATAAGAAGCTTTTACTCATTTGTGTGTGTGACTACTTGGCCACTGAGTGCTTTTTTTGTTTTAAGTTTTGTGAATGACACTGAAGAGTAATAAAAACACTCACGTTGACAGTTCGCTGCCTCCTGACTCCTTCATTGCCCAGACAACGAACCTTCTACAGTGGTGCTGAAACCTGGGATTTATTGGAGGACAATTTCGTTATGGAGTCTTCACCACTGGACGAAGTCATTAAGTCCCTTGCCAGCATCCATCAAACATAACACCAGGCCCTCATGGAGTTACGCCTGGAGCAGCGTTTCCAACTCCTGTTCCAGGCTCAAGCGGAGGACCGACAGGTGTTCTGGAGCCTGATGGACCGAGAGGGGGCTGCAGCTGCGACCCCGGAGCCCACATCACCAGTGACCCTCATCAAAATGGGTCCAAGCAATGATCCTGAGGCCTTCCTCGGCCTCTTTGAAAAGACCACTGAAGTGTGGAAGTGGCCTCCCGACCAGTGGGTGGCCCGCCTGTTACCGTTACTCTCTGGGGAAGCACAGCTAGCAGCCCAGCAACTTCCTGCCCCCAGCCTCCTCGAGTATAAAGACATGAAGGGGGCCATCGTGCAATGGGTTGGCCATACTCCCGAACAGAGCCGCCAGCGTTTCAGGTCCCTGAAGTTAGGGAAACACGGCCGTCCGTTTGCTTTTTCACAACAGCTCCAGGATGCCTGCCGGAAATGGTTGCTGGCTGAGGGAGCCCGTGGCGCTGTAGAGATCGTCGACCTGGTGACACTGGAGCAGTTTATCTCCCAGCTTCCTCGAGGGATGGCAGAGTGGGTCCAGTGCCACCACCCAGCATTGCTGGAGGAGGCAGTCCAGCTGGCCGAGGACTACATGGCAGCATTTCCAGGAGGCAACGAACCAGAAGCTCTTCCTTCTCTCTTTTCTCTCTCTATCTCCCCTGCATCTCAACCCACCCCATCCCCTCGCCCCTCCCCTTTCTGTTCTGTTCCAGCTTCCTGGAGGAGGGGAGGAACCCCACCCAAACCCCTTCCCCGATCTAGGGGGTCCTTCCCCGTGTCTGTGTCCCCCACTTCTCCTGTCTCTCTGCGCTCTCCTCCCAGGTTGACGGGACCGCCCCCATGAGTGAGGTAGGGAAGCCTGGGCTGGTCTGTTGGGGCTGCGGGGAAGCCGGGCACTTCCAGGATCAGTGCTTGGCGATGGAGATGGAGACACTGGTCTGGATCCCTGATGCCCCACGGGTTGCCCCTGATCGGGCAGGGACGTATCGTATACCGGTGAGTCTAAAAGGGGATACATACCAAGCTTTGGTGGATTCAGGCTGTTCTCAGAACTCTATTCACCAACGATTGGTGCAAGACGGGGCATTGGGCACACATAAATGGGTGAGGGTGTGGTGTGTACATGGGGCTATTCACATGTATCCAGTGGTTACCATTGAGATACTATTCAGGGGGAAAAAGAATAGAGTAGAAGCCACAGTTAATTCCAGCATCACCCATTCACTGATTTTGGGAACAAATTGGCCTGATTTTAAGAATTTATTAAGGGAAATATGTGTGGATGGGTCCTGTAAAATGTTATCTTGGTGTGTGACCTGCGATGCTATGGCTGGAGAGGCGGTGCCAGGGCCATCTACCTCTGCTCTGCATCAAGATGACACAAGAGAGAGAATTCCCATCCTCAGGGGGTTCCCTGGGGGGATTTCCCTCTGGAGCAGTCATGTGATGCGTCCCTCAAACACGCGTTTGACCAAGTGAGAGTCATCAATGGTCAACAGCTCCAACCCGGCATCGCACTCACGTACCCATATTTTTCGATTATAAAGATCGGTTGTATCGAGTGATGCAGGACACTCAAACAAAGGGAAATACAACCCAGTTATTAGTACCGAAGAGCCGTTGGGAAACCCTCTTCCATGCAGCTCACCATAATCCCATGGCTGGCCATTTAGGTCATGAGAAAACGCTGAACCGAAAAATGGCCCGTTTTTTTCTGGCCAGGCATTCACGGGGATGTTCGCAAGTGGTGTGCTGCGTGCCGTGAATGTCAGTTGGTGAACGTCGCTCAGGCCGCTCGCTCAACCCAGAATGCGCTTCGTGATATGCTGGTTTGGGAATCTGCGAAATAAGCAATAGGCCTGAGATTATGGAGCTCCAACATTGTTTTAGTGAAGTTGTAAACCTTATAACCTAAATAAATGCAAAGTATAAATCAAAGCTAAGAATGAGGAAATCGAAAGGGAGTGTGGAGAGACCGTGAGAATTAGCAAATATTCCTTTTGAAACATGCGCGTCACATTGCCAGAGAGCACGAGGATTCTGCAGGGTTGCGAACATTAGAGCACCTTCAATTGAATATGTAAGATTAATAATTCTGTATATTGGCAAAACATTTTTCATTGAATCCAGGTGAACACACAAAAAATCCCTGCATCAAAAATAATAGATATGTATGATCTTGCAGATCAGTGTGTAATTTGCAAGCGGAGCATTCTGCTTTCATGCCTCTGTTGTACAACTGAGCATTTGATTGGTAAATATTTCTGCTCTCGCAAAGAGAATTTCATAGCGGAATTATCTCACTTAATTGACCGCCTGTTGCTTTCGATTTCTGCTCCAGGATAAAGTGACACATAACTGCTGATCAGTTTCCCAAAGCTAAATCCACACCTTAACGATAAGTGAAACATAAAAAAAAATGACAATAGATTATGGTTGCAGATAACATCTTCGACATCGCTTACTGCATTCATGCACAGAGGAAAAAAATCTATAAAGGATTGTACATTAGAAAAAAAAACTTTCTTAAAGAAGGCAGAGTAATTTGTGAATTAAATATTTTTTATTTGTTTTAGGATCATTAAACATGATTTAATCTAATATATATATATATTGGACAAAATCTCACTTTATGCAGGACAAATATTTTTTATTTGTTAAATCCATGGTTAAACACTGCTGTACATGTAAAGTGCGCATGCACAAGACATGACAAATAAAAAGTCCAGATTCACTTTATAAATAATAAAATATTAAGGAAAAACAAAGTGGGCACATGATATCTACTAATATAATAATTATTATATAAATAACCACAGTCCTTTAGATATGATTCGTACATAAAATTGTAGGGAATATTAATCAAGCAACAACACTGAAAAAGAGAAAAACATTCACTGCTCTTTTCTGGATAATTTAATACATCCTTTAAAACTGAACACAAAATTAGGATGAGAAATTGCTCATTTTAATTTACAGACACAAAGTCTGATAGCATTAAATCAAAAACCTATTAATGTATCAAATCTACAGTATAATCATTCCATGGAGACAACTGAAAAACAATTATGAATTTCACTTTTACCTACAATATTTTTCCTGGTACCAGTCCATGTTTTTATTATTACCATAAACGACTCGAACAAACTTTAAAGTTGAAACGATTGTGGTTTTCTGGGTCGGTTGTATCACTCAGGTCTCACTTGTTTTATCACTTGATGACTTGTTTAAAGTAAATAAAGGTAATTTTTTTAAGGCATTATTTGAAGATGTTCAATGACATGTTTTTTTTTATTTTTTTATTACGAACAAATTTGCATTACAATGGAAAAAAACATAAGAATTAAAGAACAAAGAACATAGAACATATGGGGAGATACAGAGATAAACTGTATATATTAAAATAAATAAATAAATTACAATTTCTGTAATAATGTTTCTAAAATAGGGGATGTTCTCAAAGCTTTTTTATTGAAAAAAAAAAAAAACATTCATGATAGAAATATTACATAGTTGGTGGAATACAAGGAAAAAGGATGCAGAAATTTGAAGCCAAAAATATTTAGTATAAGAACAAAAATATAATAAGTAAGAAGAGATTCTTCTTCCTCTTGGCAAAAAGAACAGAGAGGGGAAACGTCTTGGATGAATTTACTTAAGTATTTATTACAAGGGTAGTAACGATGAATAATTTTAAAAAACTTTACCCAATTAATATATGAGTAAAGTGCTAACCATTTTCCATGAGCTATAATAATTGACTTGTTAGAAGCAGTGATAAAATTTCTCAAAAATGTATTTGTACATTTAACATCTAGAATACTAAGCCCTTGTATAAAGGGTTGGGGGATCTTCAGACTTATATTGCAATATAATTTGAAAGATTACACCAAAAACAGCAAATTGGAAGGGATATTATTTGTAAGATTAATGTAGTCCCGTTTTGATGCATTTATTCCACGTTGTTCAATAAAATCATCATAAGAATATATATCTCCATTGTTGCTTACTAAGTCTGAAATAAAGACTATGCCTTTATAAAACCAATAAGGAAAGAAAAGAGATTTACAAGCTAATAATATATACTGATTATTCCAAAGGATATGCAGAGAAAAATTATGTTTAAAGACTCAAGTGCTTGCTTATGAAAGTTTGACAGCTTCATAGGAAGCCTTGTACACTTAAAACCACAACAATGCAAGAAATGTAAACTACCACATCTTTTAAAAATTAAATTAGGAATCCAAAACCAAACTGAATTCCCCTTTAGACATTGTTTTATCCAATTTATTTTAAAGATCTGGTTCAAGGTATAAAAGTCTAAAACATTTAAACCTCCCTTTGAGAATGGTTGTATTAAAGATTTTCTACTGATGTTTTCCATCTTATTTTTCCATATGAATTTAAAATTAAGAGAGTCAATAGATTTACAGGTGATAGAATCAACATAAAGAGATAAAGAAGGATAAACAAAACGTGAAATTCCTTCCGCTTTAGATAACAGAATTCTGCCGTAAATTGAAAGATCCCTCTGTAACCATAAACTAAAAATCTTTTTTGCAGAATCTAATTTAGGGTAAAAGTTTAGAGAAATTCTTTCCTTAGCTGATTTACAAATATTAATACCAAGATATCTAACAATATCCTTAACAATAATTCCATCAATAGAGGTCACATCTGAATTATGTATAAACATTATTTAACCTTTTTTAGTATTAACTACTAGCCCAGAGGCTTTATAAAAATTATTTAGGCTCTGGATTATTGAACCTACTTGATATTGATTCTTAATAAAAATGCATGTATCATCCGCTAGTTGACTTATGATTAATTTATTCTCTCCAATGCAATTCACCACATATAGAGTCAACAATTCTGCAGCCAATAAAAACAAGAACGGAGAAATGGGGCATCCCTATCTAATACCTCTATTAACACAAAATCTGGGCAAAGTACTATTAGCAAGAGAGACATAGCTATTTATATCATTGTATAAAGATTTGACAACACCAATAAAATTACTACCAAACCCAAATCTATCTAAAGCTCAAAATAAATGTATGTTCAATTGTGTCAAATGCTTTAAAGAAATCCAAAAAAAGAATAAGGGCATTGTTACTAATCAAATCAGAATAGTCCAGCAAATCTAAAATAAGGCGGGTATTATTAGAAATATGCCGATGTAGAGCCAAGGAGGGCGGGGCCGGGCTGGAATGACGCACGCCCGGTCCCCAGTCAGCCTGATGGGGCGCGCGAGGGATAAAGGCGGCCGGGGACGACAGTTCGAGAGAGAGAGAATTACAGGCAGCTGTACTGTGTGTGTTTATGGATGTGTGTTTTTGTATAAGTTGTTCATTCAATTATTATTTAAGTTGTCCAGCCGGTTCTCGCCTCCTCCTTTCCACTGAACTCCCTTACACTGGTGCCGAAACCCGGGAAGGAGGAGGGATTCCTGTCGCAGAGTCCTTGACACTGCTGTCCACCCAGGGGAGCGCCGCTGCCATCCAACGGGGGATGGAGTAGCCTGACCACCTGGACGCGGGGAACGGCCGCCTTCCGCGAGGCGAGTGGGGACTGGACTCCCCGACCACCTGGAGCGGAGGAGTGCCCTGCCGTTCCCCGGGAATTCAGAGGGGTCGAGAGAAGACCGCCGTCTGCGGGGGGAGGAGGGAAGCGACTCCCCGACCGCCTGGAGTGGTAGGGCCGCTGCCAGGGGCAGAGGAGTGTCCCCATGGGACGCCGGGAACGCGGAGGGGCATTCTGTCTGCTGGGGGTCGGAGGTCTGACTCTGGTCCGCCCGGGGAGGAGCGGCTGTCGTCCACCTGAGAGGGTGGAGGAGTGATCAAGGACCACGCGACGGCGCATCAGAGTACCGGTGAGTTTATTTTTCTCTTTCTCCTCTCTCCCTCTCTCTCTGTCGCTCCGTGTTGGCCTTTCCCTCGCCTATATTGTTTTGTTGTTGTTGTTGTTTTTCCCCTCCTGTCTCCTCCCAGGTCGAGGAAGGCGGGGATGACCCACCGGCAGTCGGGGCGCAAGGCACGCCCCCCCGGAGAGGAAGGGGGGATGTAGGTCATGCCGGGGGCTCCCCGGCCTGAGGCAACACCAGGAGGAGTGTAGAGCCGAGGAGGGCGGGGCCGGGCTGGAATGACGCACACCCGGTCCCCAATCAGCCTGATGGGGCGCGCAAGGGATAAAGGCGGCCGGGGACGACAGTTTGAGAGAGAGAATTACAGGCAGCTGTACTGTGTGTTTATGGTTGTGTGTTTTTGTTTAAGTTGTTCATTAAATTATTATTTAAGTTGTCAAGCCGGTTCTCGCCTCCTCCTTTCCACTGAACTCCCTTACAGCCGATTTTTCATAAAACCTGATTGAATTTCCGAGATTATTTCTTCTAAACATATTTTAAGACGGTTAGCATACAGAGCTGCCAGAATCATATAATCTGTGTTTAGAAGAGAAATAGGCCTCCAATTATCTAAATCAGGAATATTTTTATTTGGCTTTGGAATTAAAATGATTAAACTTTGCTTCATAGTAGGGGTCAATTCTCCTTGCTCAATACATTCCTTTAAAGCCTCACTAAGTAAATCTTTAATGTGATCCCAAAAAACCCTGTAACATTCAAAGGGTAGACCATCAGGACCAGGTGACCTATTTAGCAGGGATTTTGCTTCCACCCAATCCAACTCTTTCATTGTAAGTGGCAGATCACAAATAAATTTAGTAATTTCCGAAATCTGGGAGATAACAGGAGTTATCATATCAAAAAAGGAGTTAGCTGCAACACTATCAAATGCAGAGGAATATAAGTTTTGATAGAATTTAGAAACAAATTGAGACATCAGTTTTTTTCCAAGAGGAAAGAGAGCCATCAATATTAAGAGAATGAATTGTCCTCTTCTATGCGTGTTGTTTTTCCAAATTAAAAAAATAAGCTGAATTATTTTCAACAAATTCAAGCCATATAGCTCTTGATCTTACAAAACTCCTTTAGCTTTTTCAAGATACAAAGAATTAAATTCCTCTTGTAAAGAATTAAGCCTATTGTGATCTTCTTCTGAAAGCTGTCTGTTTAAAAGATCTGAAATATTCTTAAGTAAAGCAGCATATTTATTTATTTTCTCAGAGGAGAGGTTTTTGCTAAAATAAATTGAAAATTTCCTGCACTCAAATTTGAAAAGTTCCCATTTAGACATAAATGAAATATCTGACCTTGATTTGATTTTATTGATTAACTGTTTTATGGGGGTCTGGGTAGCTCAGTGGTAAAATATGCTGGCTACCACCCCTGAAATTCGAAGTCTGAATCCCAGAGCATGCTGAGTGACTCCAGCCAGGCTTCCTAAGCTTCCAAATTGGCCTGGTTGCTGGGGAGGGTAGAGCCACATGGGATAACCTCCTCGGGTGTTCGCTATAATGTGGTTCATTCTCGGTGGGGCACGTGGTGAGTTGAGCACGGATGCCGCAGTGGATGCCACACGAGCTATGTCTCCGTGGCAACGCGCTCAACCAACCACATGATAAGATGCGTGGGTTGGTGGTCTCAGACACGGAGGCAACTGGGATTCGTCCTCTGCCACCCAGATTGAGGCAAATCACTACGCGACCATGAGGACGTAAAAGCACATTGGAAACTGGGCATTCCAAATGTCGGAAAAAATCCAAAAAATTAATAGTTTTATACCTGTGCAGTAAGATTCATTACGAAGCCAGGAACAGCTTAGTTTCCAATATCCAGGATTACATGTTCTTGAATTATGTGGCCTCAAAATCAAATCAATACCAGAATAATCAGTTAGTGGTGAAGGAGAGCAAGAAACAGACAAAAATTAGATTAAAGAAACTGAAACTAACCACAAATCAATGTGAGATTTTTGAGTTAAATCTGACTTAAACCATGTAAAAGAGGTAGAAACAGGATATAGGAATTTGTGTGCATCAATTAAATCTAAAGATTGACAAAAATCAGAAATGACCGGATTAATAGTATTTTGACACTTTCTCTGAGGATATCAATCTTCAATAAAGTTAGGGGCTTCATTAAAATCTCCTCCTATAATCACATAAGCAGAAGGGAATTTATGCCGCTTATCAATAACAAGCAAAGAAATCTCTGACAAAAGGGTGGCATTCATGTTTGACCTATTACAACCATATATGTTGACTAAAATAAGAATCATCCAGCTGTATCACAACCAATACCCATCTTCCTTCTGATGAAAATGAGGAATCGATAACAGAGCCACTAAAATTTTTACCAAATAGAACAGCAACTCCTGTTGCAGAACGAGTCCCATGACAAAATAAAATCTTATTACCCCACTGATTTTGCCAAAATAGACGAATGAGTTTCATGCAAGAAGTAGACATCCTGATTATAAGATTTACAAAACAAAAATATCAATTTTCTCTTAACTAAGTCTACGTTATGTCTAAGTCTCTCTTAAATTTAGAAATACTAAATGACATCAATAAGCAAATTAAGATTAACCAAAAAGATTCAACAATTATGAGTAGAAGAAAAAGGAAAAACAAAAGTGAGCTTACTCAGAGTACAATACCATTAAAGGTTTAGTTTTTCCATCAAGAGAAGAACGATCAAGAGCCATGATAAAGAAGTGTGCGCCATGTTTTCTAACTGACTTTCCGCGGGCGACCTCGAGAGATTTCTGATTTAATTTTTAGCAGAATGTTTGCCCATAATGTCTCCAATGACTCATTAAATGTAGAAATCAGAAAGCCATGACACTATAATTATAAAAGTTCACCTAATGGTAAAGATATATATATATATATATATATATATATATATATATATATATATATATATATATATATATATATATCGGTTATATCGGTTATATCGGTAATATATGCTCCAATGCCAATCGGTTATATCGGTAATATCTGCTCGAATGTAATATATATATATATATATATGTTGGTAAAGTAAGACTGAGATTTTCTCCTTTTACTCACGAGCTACTTAAACGAGCTTGTTAACAATGGCGCCATCTTGCACGCCCCCTCTCATTGATATATGCTAACAGAGAAATATTTGACTGATTACAAATGATAAGGAAGGTCTGGTAGACCCGATTATCTAACAGCAGTTAAACCAGCCCAAAATAAACAATGAGATTTTATATACAAAAACACAACAATACAATCACATAATTGCAGATGTGTACATTACTAATCATTTGATAATTTAATAAATGTTTGCCTATAGTCTATATTTCACCCAGAGGGGCACCTCAGCCCATGTGGGCAAAAGGGCAGTTGCTTGGGCCACTGTAGCTACCCCTTGTATACGTGTTTGGAACCAAGTATACTACAGAGAAATTTAATGTCGGAGCGGGATTTGAACGAACGCTTTTTTACCGGTGAGCGTGAGCGGCACTTGAGCGGAGCGCACACGCACAGAGCGGATTATCGAGCGGATCATTCCACCACAGTTCGTATTTATTGATAAAAACACAACTGTTCATTGTTAGTTAAAATAAGTTCATATTACACTAAGATTAACATATACAACTTTTAATTTAAAACATATTAGTGAATGTTGAAACTAACAATAACCAAGATTGTTTTTTAATGCTGTAAAAGTATTGCTTATTGTGATTCATGTTAACTAATGTTAATAAATGGAATTTTATTGTTAATTGTTACCCTTTTTATTTCAGTACATGATATCATTAAACAGCATCAAATATAATATGTAATGATTGTTTTGTCCAGCCCAGTATATATTGTAATTGATTAATTGTGTCCATTTATAACATGTAAAACACACCTTTATCACCTTAAAACATCATATACTTGAGCCTGAATGCTATTGTGGTGTTATTGCAATACTGACATTTTAGTTTGAAGCACAGAATTTTGAAGGTTTTAAAATAAGTTTTTGAAACCACTGCTATAAAAAACTTTTTTGTAATTGGACTTTCGACTCAAACCTTTATAGTGGACTTCCATACAATGGCCAAAACAACAAACTAAACACAAATTCACTATTAACTTTAGACCTGAAGATGATCTTTGCTCACAGTGACTTTGTGCTTTCATATGCCTCAGTAGTTCATTTGATTGGTTGTAACTCTTGCCATATGAAGGGCAGTCTTTCAACACTGAGGGCAGCTGAAAGAATTGATGGCTTCTGTTTGTTTAGTTCTGTTTTGTAAGAAAGTTTTTTCAGCCTGTGAGCTCAAAGATGTTTCTTAAGTGACAAAGTCATGATGTTTCTCCTCTACATCACTCATTTCTTCACTTCTCTCCTTCACTTCCAGCAGACCTGATGAACATAAGAAAATGAACATGCAATTGTTGAATATTGCGAGACAAATGTGAATTGAAAATAAATAAAAGTGAATCACAGAAAGCAACAGATCTGTTTTATGTGATTTGCGTGAAGTCATCTTAATAAAATGAAATCTTGCAGACAACTGCTGTCCAAAGTGTTGATCATTTTGCTGCATTTTCGCCTACTAACAGCTACTATGATTTCTAACCACAACCAGCAAATCAGTGACCATAATGTTTCCCAGCATTGATTAATTCATCCACAAAGCGATTAAATGCTTCGCGAGTCAGTTGGTTTGAATCTTTTAAAAAAACAATTGGTTCAAAAGCATGATTCCTTTGCGAATCGGACATCACTAAATGTGCAATGTACAAACGCTTCACAAATCGGTTAGGCCAAGTGACTAAAAATAATCGAGATAAAGATAGAAATAAAGAGAGATCATATATTTTTGTCTGACAATTACTGGATTTTGAAGAGGGTCAGTCAGTGTGTTTATTATCCCTCATTTATGGTCATCATGTCTAAAAGCTCTGGCGTTGTTATTGTTAATTATTATCAAACACATTTGTTCGGAGCAGATATAGTTTCAACCGCACTTTGTGGCTGCATGAATTTCAACAATCAGTGCAATTCAAACTATATCTGCTCCAATGCCAATCGGATTATATATATATCGGTTATATCTGTAATATCTGCTTGAAAGTAATATATATATATATCAGTTATATCGGTAATATCTGCTCCAATGCCAATCGGTTATATCTGCTCCAGTGCCAATCGGTTATATCGGTAATATCTGCTCGAATGTAATATATATATATATATGTTGGTAATATCTGCTCCAATGCCAATTTGTTAGAGCAGTTCAACCTCTATCTGCTTCGAACAAACATGTTTATGATAATAAATTATAACATGAAAAATACTGCACACTTGCGATAGTGAGGCATGTTCTGAGCAGATATAGTTTGAACTGCTCTTAGTGGCTGGACACATTTTAACGGGCAGTGCAGTTCAACCTCTATCTGCTCAGAACAAACGTGTTTATGATAGTGATACTAAATGATAACAACGTGAAAAGATTGCACACATATGCAATAGTGGGGCACGTTGTCACACTATAATGATAAGTTGTCTTGTCAAGATGGATCCTGCCCTTAAAACAACCTACTGTAAAATAGCAACATTTAAAGAGTTAAACCATTATGATGCAGAAAACCATTCATGAAAGAGCAAAACATTTTAAAATATAAATTATCTTTATTGAATGAATATTGTATGCATTTATAAAATGTAAAACACAACATCCCCAGCCTTGAAACCTGATGATATTCCTTCATATTATAGTTGAACCTGAATGTCTTCATAGACCTTATTCATGTTGGCATCATCTTTAATTTTAAATGGGAATGACAACTAGGCTGTGAGAGATAGATGTAGTCTCTTCAGTGGGTTTTTGTATCGTTCCGCGGACAAAACATTGAAAAAAAGAACATTCCAAGAACATTCATTATACAAAGAACTCTAGAGAACATGAGTTGTGGAAAATCAGATGTGATCTAAGAGCTTTATACTGTTCTTGCCATTGAAGAGACTGTAAATCCATAGAATCCTCACGTATACAGTATTAAATATCAGAATGATAGTAAGATATCTGTACTGTACACAATATCACAGTATCAGTCACTCTGATATCAGCTTACATTTAAAAGTTCATGAAATACTAACATTTTAACAGATGACAGGACAGCTGCACATTAATTTTAGCTTTTCAAAACTGTGGTGAGAACTGACCTGAAATGGTTTTCAAGACACTTTAAAACGTCAGATTCACATGCTGATCGGATCAAACTGGCAGATTTACTTAACAAAACAGAAAATACGCTCACATATTTGCAACAGTTTCTTGTTCAGCAGGCACGTATGAGGCTGAAAAATATATAAAGCACAATATATGCTAACAAATATAGAAAAATAAAAAAAGAGAGAATAAAATCACACAGTATAAAAATGAGGCACAATGTAGAAAATAACCACAAATAAAAACATAACAATGACTAAAAGTATAAAAATGGAATCATGGTCATCTGCAAAAATGTAAAGTTAGCTTTTTTCAAGTGGCAAGCACGAAGCTTACAAATATATGAAGCATGATATACTGTATTTTAAGAACTATATAAAAAACTTAATAAAATAATACAGGACAAAAATGTGGCACAAAGTACAAAACAATAACAAATGTAAAAGAATGACTGAACATATAAAAATGGAATCTATAAAAAGAGATTCGAGCACTTCACATTACACGGGAATAGACACTGGCCGATATTTATGAAATCTATCCCTTATATATTTAGTTAGCATTAATTATGTTTGTAATTAACAATGAGCAGTTTTACATCAGCTTTATAATGAATGAAAGCACAAACTTTTCTAATTTATTCCAAATCAATTGAACCTGTTCATTCTTGTTAAGTTTCTCAGCTCAGTAGTGCTAAAGTGTTAATTTCAAACACAGCTCATGTTTATATTGTTACACTGATTAAATACTGTTGCTGTTTAGGAACCTCCATTCAGACGGACTTGTGTGTCCTCATAACCACCTAAACCTCTACCTATAAGAAAACACAGTAAGATTGAAGTTAAAAACAGGAAAAGAAACAGTGATCAGTCTGAAATCTACATGAAGTGTTGATGCAACATTTAAACATTTAAAATGACTGTATTAATAGTGTTTGATGGATTAACTAAATGAAGCCATAATCTACACAAACATTCTGTCAAGTGTTAATATAGATTATAACACAAACAGACAGATGAAGTCAGACCTGTTTTAATAAGTTAAAATTTTAAACGCTAAAACCAGGGGGCCTGGGTAGCTCAGTGGTAAAGACACTGACTACCACCCTTGGAGTTCGCTAGTTTGAATCCCAGGGTGTGCTGAGTGACTCCAGCCAGGTCTCCTAAGCAACCAATAAAATCTTTGTTTAAAGTGTGGCAGTTTTTATCTCGTCAATAGGATGGGAAAAACAGCAACCAAATTTGCCCAGTTGCTAGGGAGGGTAGAGTCACATGGGGTAACCCCTTCGTGGTCGCTATAATGTGGTTCTTTCTCGGTGGGGCGCGTGGTGAGTTGAGCGTGGATGCCGCGGTGGATGGCGTGAAAACTCCACACGCACTAGGTCTCAATGGCAACGCACTCAACAAGCCACATGATAAAATGCGCAGATCGACGGTCTCAGATGCAGAGGCAACTGGGATTTGTCCTACATCACCCGGATTGAGGCGAATCACTACGCGACCACGAGGACATTGGGAATTGGGCATTCCAAATTGGGAGAAAAAGACAAAACTTATTTGCCCAAAAACTAAATAAACTGTGTTGCTCCGTTTCAAACAGTGAAGAAAATGACTAAATATGACACTTCAATTAAATATGTTTTGTACCAGTAACTTGAATATTTCATATCTAATCTCCTCCTAAGTGAATCTTCATCTGAAAAACTGAATTGTGCTACAATCTCCTTTACAATGAGCTTTATTTCATATCAAAACACATTTCTAATTAGTGTTTTTATTGGGCTTCAAGATCATTGCCAACCTTTGTCTAGTATAAAAAACAAATGTAGAAACTGAATAATAACGTAAGTGTACTGAATTTAGCACAAGAGACACAATCTACACAATATTCATCAATCTCATTATTTGTTTCCATAGCAACATGCACATTCTCAAATGTATTAGAGTTCAGGTAAATAAAGAGAACAGTTCATTAATAATGTTTCTCTGTCTAGTGAACACAAAACTAATCGGACATAAAACAACATAATGAGTTCTAAATGCTAAAATTAAACAGCACATAATCAGCTCTGTCTTAATATTTTTAAAGCTGAAGTGTGTAATTTCTGCACCATTAGCATCACCAAACAGAATTGCATAAGTAAAAACATTGTTTTCAAACAAATACACCCTCCATCTGTCTTTGGTTTTACAAACAATTAGTCCTTCCTCCAACTCACACAATTGACCCATTGCTAAGCTCCGCCCCCCCTTGATTATGGTTGCGAGCTCTGACAAGTTCTGCAGGACTCCCCATAGGAATTCAGTAGTTTGAATTTAATGTAATCCTGTATTAAGGATAGTGTAAACATGTGTGGCTCCCTGTCCGGGGTGAACGGGCTCAAGGCTCGAAACTTGACCCGAGCTCGAATATCCCCCAAAAGAAGCTAATAATAAGGACAGCGAGTCTTTGGCTGCAGAGCCCTGGATTCAGAAGGAGATGTGATTTAAACGGAATCTCTTATCCCCCAAAAGATAAACCGGAAACAAACAAGATGCATTGGGGGATGGGTCCGCTTGCCTATCCTGATGGGCAGGTGTGCCAAAGAATATAGAATTGAGCTGGGCCACTAGCGGAGGCAAACTCGCGCAAAGGTCCGTGTCAGGGACAGGAAACTGGGAGATGTAGGATAGGAGAAGGCATGCGAGTTGAAACACTAAAGGGACAGTGGTGGTATCGGCCGCTAAAGAGCTAGGGGAGAGCTGTTGAGCACAGGAGGGATCGTTACGCCCTAACACAAGGGGCACCCCCATGGAAGGGCAGGGTCGCCCTGGAAGGAGGCAAGAAACCTGACCATCCATGTTGACCTTAAGTCTCCCTCCTGGCTTGGTTCGATGGATGGGCTCATGTGGCGAACGTTGCAAGCTCCGTGGGAGAGCAAGCAAGCCCAGCTAGCATTCGAACGGGAAGGGCGCTCACAGCATTCGACGGGGGGGTCAACCCATCCGCGAATGGGTGAGCCCATGATACAAATAAATGTGGATATATCCCGCTGCTGATCGAACGGGAGAGCCCTAGAATAGATTGTGTTGGAGGGGTCTGCAATGCCCTATCATGGGGGTACCCTTGTGAAAGGGCAGGATCAGCATGAGCAGAGGTGTGGATCCTAGCCGCTCAAGACTGACCTGGCTCCTCCTTCAGACACAATGGAGGGGCCCTCCTTGCATTTCAGATTAAATGTCGGGAACATGTGGAAGACGATGTCAGGAAACATGCGTGTGTGTGCATTTGAACAAAGTCATTTAAAGTTGGTTTGTCATGAAATTAGAAGGCACCTGAAACTGAGTGCCCAGATGAATACCGTAGTGTGATGTTTATTAAGTTAAGCGTATGGTTTGGAGCTTTGTAGATTGTTTTCCAATGTAATGTGAGTCATTTCATGACTCTGTTATTGGCACGGGGTGACTCGTCTTGTTTGAGGAGGACTTGTTGAGAGTTGGATTTAATAGATACTATAAGAGCACCATTTGCAGTAGTGTGTTGAATAAAACAACTTGTTTATATTGATGACTTGTAATAAATTCTACAGAAAAACTGAATTATTGGAGTATAAAGCAAGGTGCAAAGCTGAATCATACTGCGTTGATTTAAACCGGTTACTTTAAACTTGGGTGGAGCGTAAAATTATGACAGATTGTTGAACGCTTTTAAAGCCATGCAGTAATTAAGTTGTATGGTCAGGCTTGTAAATAAAAGTTTGTAATCCAATGATTCGGGCAAGAGTAGAGAAGACTGTCTATAAAAGAAAATGATAGATTGATTTTACCTGCATGAAGCGTTTGTCGTGATGGGAGGAGGGAAAGTGATGTTATAGTGTAGAGATGAGTGGAAGCGCTTGCTTTGTGTTATTGGGGCTGCACGGCGAGTTCAAATGCTGAGAGGAGGCGAGGCGAGTTTGCGGAATGATTATGAATGAGTTGGGATGCGATGGGTGTTCTGCCTGTTGCGGAGCCGAATTCGGCTTGTGTCTGTTCGGACAGAGACTGTGTATAACTGCAGTGTGCTGTGGAATGGTCAGAGCGAGTGTTACGCAGCAGTGACCTCATGTTAAAATGTCTGCATTGGTTTGAAAAAAGCTGTCATTAAGAGTATTGGTTGATTGGATTGGTCAAGGAGTTCGCTGTTGCATGATTGCTCCTGTGTTCCGAACGGAATAAATCATGCTCCGAAGGGCACTTTGAATGGAGAATGATCATGATATTCATGTTAGAAGTTGACAAACAGAGTCGCTGAATGGATCACGCCCTAAATGAGCTGCGTGAGAACATATGAGCAGACCCAGGGAGTTGTTTCACATGTATGAGGCACAGAAGTAGCCGGTTTGCGGAAGCAGCTTCATGCGAATGGGCCACTCCAGGTGGAAAGTTTAGATGAGAACATCTGAACAGTCATAGAGAGCTGTTTCACGTGTGTACGTCGTAGAAGCAGCCAGTTGCGGAAGCAGCTGCACACAATGATTTGCTCCGACGAATAGAGATTAGGAGGAAAGACAAAGTAAAAGTAGCACTTAAAGTGGTAGCAGTTGATGCTGTGAAATGAATGAGCTGCTGTGGCAGCTTCTGTTGAATAACAAGATGATTTAGATGGAAGAGCTGTTCTGATGAAGGCAAATGCTTTGTAGCGGAGTTGCAATCCGATGATCCGAGTCACATGTTTGGGTCTGTTCGTATGCAGTGGGCGGGGCTGAATGCCAGAAACTCTCAGAACTACGTAGATGTAAGCAGCTGTTTATATAATCTTACTCTGGCTGTGTGATTGGTCGGATTAAATGAAATTGCTCCTCCCGAACCTTGTGAATTATACTACATTTAATGGGAAATTACCGTGAACAACATGATATTTGGCAAAATATTCTCATAAATGGAATGGAGAATATTTTTACATGGGCTGGTATGAAGAGTGACATTGTAATGCATATTTATGTGAATTTCTTTTGTAAAAGAAGTTGTTAAATTACTCAGTAATTTGATTAAAAACTGTGAAGACTGTGAATCAGAATCAAGGCAAATGATTAATACAGTCACTTGAAAAGACAAAATCTTCATTTAATAGCGATTACACGTCTAATAACATTAGCGTAAGTGAACAGAACTGTTTATAACGTCTCATCACACACTCATTTTGATGCTGTGAACTGTTTATTTACTATCATTTTTACTATAACTTGAATCAATACGTAAATTAATTAACGTTCAGTTATAAGCTTTAATTTACCTTGGAGCAAATGTAGGTGTCATTACAGATGTTATATGTTCATTTGGGAATGAGGAATGATACACTTTAATAATGACACACTTTAATCCATAATAAGCTCCTCTATATTTATTTAAAGATTTTATAAAAGTTGTGCACTGCATGTATCCTCTCTATGTACCTCATATCACTATTACAAGTGACCCAGTAACAACATTTTTTAAATATTTTGGATAATTTCGATATAAATCCTGCTTAAAAGTATTCAAACACACATTACTTCCATAGGCTCTCATTGTAAAAATAGCAAACGCATGTCAGAGTAATGGCGGCGGGGCAACAGTTGCTAAGACAGGATTGGTCAGAAATGCTTTTAAGGCGGGGCTTAGAGAAGGGTCAATTGGAAATCAACCTACAAATGGTTAACTTATCAGATAGTAGGGATGGGCGATACCACTTATTTTCTTTTCGATCCAATACCAATAATTTCAAGTCCAACATCATCAATACCGATACCAATACGATACTTCTGTTAAACTGATTTTTTGGGGATTTTTTGGAGATAAAATGGGTAATTTAAAATAGTATGGTTAGTCATAAAGTCATTTTTTTGGTTTTACATTTATGAGCCTAAAGAGAAAATTATTAGACTTCTATTTTGTTTACTCTTACAGTAACTATAGTTTAACCATGGGATTTAGTTAAACCATAGTTACCACACAATTAACCATGGTTACTACTACAATATTACTGTAGTAGAACCATGGTTAACTATTTTTATATTATTAACAACAATTACAGAACATTATCAATGTTCTAATAACTTTTAACTTAAATAAACTTGTTATAAAGGTCACAAACTCATAAGAAATGTCATTTTTAGATATGTTGTTATTTTAGTGTAAATTTACTCCAGAAGCTGTTTCTCTGGTTTACTATCATTACCTCTACAAGGCACTGATCACTCTTGATTGAACGAGTCTTGTGATGGAACAAGCACTTGTCTGCTTGTGACTTTCAGCATTTATGCATGTTAAGATGAGCGGAAGAATAAATAGTTCCAGTCCTGCACAAGTATTTGCTAATATTGCCTAATCATTTTTATTTCACATTGAAGCTTATGATTATTGTTCATGGTAACCAAATAATTAAATCCCTAGTTAAAAAAAATTAATTAGAATCAATATTTTTGTGTGAGGATCAATATTTTTGATACAACATCAGTATCGGAAGTATCGATAGTTTAGGATTGATCCGCCCATCCCTAATCAAATGGTCTCTAAATATTAAGCTGGGATACTATAAAGAATTGTAACATTTAAAAAACACATAATCTTTAATGGTGTTTCTTTATCATGTTGTTAATGATGTAATGATGACTGAATGAACAAGATAAATGACATCACATCATACAAACACTTCCTGTAAACTGGTTAATTCTGGTTAATTCACAGGTATAGTTAACAGCTCTACCGTGTCTTACAGATTTCACCTCCATAATGGACGATTCCTCTTCCGTGCTGAATGCAAACAGATTATGATCTATAATAGATCCTGATCTTCTTTATCACAGGAAGACAGATATAAAACCATATACAATACTCTATTAAACATTATTCTTGGAGCCTGCTCTGTTTTTTTTTTTTTTTTTTTTTGCCATTTTACAGACAGATGAATGGGGAATCTACTGTGGGGAGAGGAAGTGAAAATGGGATCACAAAACGACATGAGCTGAAGTTGAACTCGACACTCAGGCCACGCAATCAGACGATTCTATTAATTCGTTTTAATTAGTTAGTTTGTCCTAATGAACGAGTCTCAGCAGTCTCATCCACAGATGCATGTTTTATGTCTCATTTCTGTCCACGGTGGCACGAAAAAATGAGGGCTTAAGAAATATCATCTGACAATCTAAAAGAAGCTTTAAAACAAGAGAAAAATCATCACTGGAATTATTTTGGATTCACTAGATGTCATGCAGTGTAGATAAAGGTTAAGTTTAGAATACTGTGCTATAAACCTACTTGTGTAAAAGAGTCATTTTATTTCTAATTTATGTGAAATTTTTCAGAAATAAGATCAGAATAAAGTGTTATTATAACCAAGAATGGTGTCTGAAATAAACGCGGCAATAAATTCACATTTTCTGTGTTTCAGTTTGTTTAAATAAAAAGCCTAGTTGAATTTGGGTCTCAAAGTCTTGGCTTCAACTCATATAACTTAGCAATGCAAACTTTACATTTGAGCATGCATATTCTGGCAGATGTACAGATGAAGGAATCAAACAAACTGTCACATGTTCACTTGCACTCTTGAATTGAGTGAAAAGACAAATGACATTCAAATGACTGTGATTACAGGAGAGCAAACTTACATTGATGTAGAAAAATAGACCATTTTCTTTGCTCATTATTTGTAATTGTACTTTGATGTTAAATTATTGACTTTTCAGTTTTGATATCTCAGAGATGGGCGGAGCTACACTGGCAGCCAAAAGTTTGGAATAATGTACAGATTTTGCTGTTTTGGAAGGAAATTGGTACTTTAATTTACCAAAGTGACAAGGTATAGTCAGGACATTACTGATGTAAAAAACAGCAACATCACTATTTGAAAAAAAAATAATATTATTTTTTTTTTTATTAAACGTGCTTACTAACAATAAAGTCTAAATACCTCTAAATGACATTCACTGAATTAAAGGATGGGATATTTTTTAATTCAGTAAAAAAACATTCACTGCAAAAAAACTAAACACAGAAATGATAAAACAGTCCTGTTAATAAAGGAGTTATAATATCACAAAACTGTGTCAGTGAATATTATTATTTTATTGTTATGATGATATTATTACTGCAAATGGTGCTACTTCTACTCATTATAATAAATGTTTTAATTTTGAAGCAGTGAAATGTCATTATGGTTGTTTGATATTCCCAGTTAATGTTTCATTGTGGTGGAGCTGAGCTGTAAATGTCTTCCTGTGTGACTGTTAATATGAGGATGATTGTTCAAGATTACTGCACATGTTTTCATACACACAATAAACTGAAATCATGTCATTTATTACTGGCTCTTCACAATCTCCATTTCTCCTTCAATTCTCCAGTTTAGTGCTTTTGGTTTTTTGTTCTACTGAAACTGATTTATTTTCTTTTAATAACATCAATCAAATCTTTCTATGAAACGAATTGATTTTCTGGCTTGTTTTCAACAGACAACGTGATATACAGAATATGAATATTAATATATTGAATCATGTGAGTTACTCACCACTAACAGTAACTCTGAAGATCTTTGATATGGTCTGTGATCTGATGATCTGTAGCTGATAAAGTCCAGAGTGTTTTCTTCTGAAGTCTCTGATGGTGAGATCTCCAGTTTCACTGTTCACATACACTCTTGTTGGAGACACTAAATGGTCACTTTGCCTCCCTTCGATTTCATAGTAATACATTTTGAATGGTAAATGATAGAGAAAAAAAAACTTTTTTTTAATGTTTGCTCCCATCTAGTGGAATCAAACAAAACTTGCCATATATAAAAAGAGCATTCAGGGCCAGAATTATGCACTTTCAAAGACATAATTCAAAGACAAATTCTACAATAATTAAGTTTCCTTTAAAACGAGACCAAAATGTTACATTTACTTCACTGTATGTGGGTAAGAGGAGCCTTCAGATTTGGGTATGTCAGTTTCAGTTTCAAAAAACCCCTACGAGCTGAACAGGTTAACAATGTAAATGTAGCGAACTTTTTATATTTCCGATTTAAAAATATTTTGATGTAAATTTATAACATTAAACTTTGTATTATATTACCCTGGAGTAAGTTTTAAAAATCAGTTCCTTCAGCTGAAGCTTCTAACACAGCTGCTGAGGGAGTGACAGAAAAATTAACCCATTTCTCTCTTCTTACTGCTGTTATCCAGCGCTCTATATTATCATCTTCCTTTGAAAAGCCAAGAAAGCGCAATCGCTGATATTTCCTTTTGCTGTTGGAGCAAACGGGTGAGCAAAAATTACATTTGCTGTGGTCTCCCATTCACCACCATTCAACTTTACCCAACTATGATTCTACTTCCTGCTTTTTGGTCTCTGCCACAAAAAATCCTCCTCACAAACAAGGTAAAAGAAATGTCATACAAAATAATTCATAGAGTTTATCCCACCAAACAATTCCTACAAAAATTCAGGAGTGATATTGATATAAATGCTCTTTTTCTGAAAGTTTCCCTGAAACAATCTCCCATTTGTTTTGGTCTTGCAAACATACCCAGTCGTTTTGGAAGGATGTCGAGATTTTTGTTGTCCACAGTATTTAAAAAAGTAAAATAAAATCTTTATCCTATAAGCATGTGGTTTTTTTGGTTATCATACTAAGGATCAAGTCTCCAATGATGCATGTTTCATTATAAAATTAATTTTATTTTTCTATAAGTTTCATATTCACAAAATGCAAATTTACTAACAGCAAGCCTCTTTATACTGTGTTGGAGAAGGAGATTAAAATGTGTATTGATGTAATGTCAAAATCTAAAAATAGGAAAGAAACCAAAACAGTTGCAATATGCTCTTTGCTTCACATTTGTAAGAAATGAATGCTTAATTATGTCAAACTCAACATAAAACAATCATAAATAAACACACACATGCAGCGCTGCCGCGTGCGTCTCTCTCTCGAACTGGCACCTCCGGCTCCCCTTTATCTCATGCTCCAGCTGATCATCTGATTCAGTGCCAGCCGTGCACCCTCACGGCCTGACCACACCCTCCTCCTCGTCACACTCCTCATATACAGTATTCAATTATTTTAGAAAAATTGGGAGTTTATGAAATATCGCATTAGACTTTTAGAGCTATTACAAAAGGCAAAGAATTGGTAAGGTCTACTAAATCAAAAGAAGAAGAAATTATTAAGAAAATTTGAAGTATTAAAGATGATTGTACTGACAGGAACTTACAAATATTAACCAATTTACAAGCTCAATTAGATGAATTGTGTCTAAACGAGGCAAAAGGAGCTTTTGTTAGATCAAGACGATGTTGGTTAGAGGAAGGTGAAAAAACTTCTAGGTATTTTTTTTAATTTGGATAAAAGGAATGGGGAAAACATCTATTAAGAAGCGTAATGTTAATGGTCAGGAAATACAAGATCCTATTATAATTTCAAAATATGTTGCACATTTGTATGCTGAACTTTATTTGAGCAAGGAATGCTCTGTAATTAAAACAGATGATTTTTTGAAGCCCTTAATACATAATATTAATAACATCAATGAAGAGTTTAAAGCCATTTGTGATAAGCAAATATCCATTTTAGAAGTTAAAACAGCCATTAAAAAACTAAAATTAAACAAGTCTCCTGGTAATGATGGCCTAACTGCTGAATTCTTTAAAGTATTTCTAGAAGATCTGACTGAATTCCTTTTAATGGTCTTTAAAGAGTCCATTGATCAGGGTGTTTTGTCACCCTCAATGACTCAAGGCCAAATAACTTTAATTCCAAAACCGGACAAAGATCCATTATTATTAGGTAATTGGCGACATATCACTTTAATTATCAATGACGGTAAAATTATCGCATCCATATTTGCAGAAAGGCTGAAAACAGGATTAGATTGTGTTATTGATGAGTTACAGTCAGGGTTTATAAAAGGAAGACACATTTGCAATAACATTCATCTTATATTAGATCTCATAGAAGTCATTAATGAAAATAGTTTTATCTTGTTTATCGATTTTTACAAGGCCTTCGTCACTATTGAACATGACTTCATTTTTAAGACCCTTGAGTTTTTTCGGATTTGGGGACTATTTTCAGGAAGTACTTAAAACCCTGTATAATCAAATTAACAGCTCTGTAAAACTGTCTTATGGAACTTCTCATAGATTCGATATTTAAAGAGGAATTCGACAGGGCTGTCCAATTAGTCCATTACTATTTTTTGCTGGTGTCAGAAGTAATGACCATTTACATTAAAATAAGATGTGTTTCAGGGGCCTGAGTAGCTCATCGAGTAAACACTGACTACCACACCTTTTTCCTGTATGCCCCTGACAGGTTTTTGCTATCTGTACACTTGTTTGTACTATTTGCATTGTTCTAAAAAATAAAATAAAATAAAACTCTGCTCCGTTGATGTGATGAGGGGCGTGGCCTACCGTCTGCACCTTCCTATTTAATTATTTTTAAAATATCTTAATTCTGAATACATTATGTACTATTTAAGAGAGCTGAAGTCATCTGTAATATAAAAATAAAAAATAACATTTTGGTGATTTTTTCCCTAAATAATTAATATTGTATCCGTGTAATTCGATATAATAATAATAGTTAAACTGGAAGAATTATAAAATAAAAGAATAAT